>NW_026623594.1:0-7124 GCF_030028575.1 Malurus melanocephalus
GCTGGAGCTGGTGTTCTCCCACATTCAGCAGAGGGAAAGAAAAATAAGCCTGGATGAAGCCCCCAAACCCCAAACCCCTGGCAATACCTCCCACAGCCTCAATTTATCCTGGTCCTGAGAAATTGTGTCTGACACCTTCCTGCACACAGAGCTCCCTCTGGCAGGAGGGACATTCCAGCCCAGGGAAGGGACTTGGCACTAAATGGTCACAGAGAGTCATGTCTTTTGGAAATAAATTGTCTCCTTTTAGAGAGCTGCTCTCTCCAGTCTCTGGGAAGTGACACATTGTCACTTAAGATCATTAACTATTTGACTGTGAGACTGCGACTCTACAGCACGAGGCACTGGCAGCGCCTCGCTGTTAATGAATAATAAATTAACACGACGACTGTGAGCCCTTCCTTTCATCAGCCGAGATTTCCAGAGGCCGGAGAATCTCAAAGGATCCTCTGCAAGCGACAGTCGACGTAATTGCCTTCAACCAGCAGCAAAGTGATGGGTGAGGCACCCAAAAGGGCTGTGGCAGTGATGGCCAGTGATGACCAGTGATGGCCAGTGATGACCAGTGATGACCAGTCATGGCAGCATCCTCTGGACAGAATCCCCTGGACAGCATCCCACAAACAGCATCCCACAAACAGCATCCCACAAACAGCATCCCCCAGAGAGCATTCCCTGGACATCATTCCCTGGACATCATCCCCTGGACAGCAGCTCTGTCAGCTCTGGCTGCCCACTGGTTTCCTGCAATGCCCCTCAGTGATGAACAATGTGGGCAGATGAGGCTCTGCCTGCCCAGAGAAAACATCCTGTGACATTGCTTTGGGGAGCAAAGCAGATTGCAAAAGGCCTTCTCTCGTCTAGAGGTGGTTTCCAGTCCTGCTTGCAAGGCAGAGGCAGATTGGAATGTGACTTTCTTCACATATTCTCTTGTGGGCATAAGAAATGGGGGATAAACCTGGGAACTGGAACAGCCCATGGTGCCAGCAAGACCCTTCTGTGTGGCAGAGCAGTGCCAGAACACCCCAATGCAGCAATCCTGGACTGTCCCTGATTAATGCTGGGGTTTGCCCAGGGCCTCTTTGTGCTGCCAGGCTACAAAGAGCAGTGCTGGGTGAGGCTGCAGGTTTGGCAGCAGCAGCAGCTCCTCYCATCCCTGCACAGTTTCTTTCTCGGTGTCTTTCTGAGACATCCTCGGTGCAGGAAAGGGACAGGAGCACCAGGATGCAATTCCARCCCCGGTTTTCTTTTGGAAAGCCGGGTGCAGGTGGATGCCCACAGAAGCTGCCCATTGCCTTTGTGGTTGGGGTTGATATTTTTGTGGATCAGAACATTGTTCTCCCTCTCCCTGCGATTTTCCCATTAATTCCCACACCCCAGGATCGTTGCAGTGATAAAATCATGCAATGTGTTGGGTACAACCAGAATGAGACTAAAGCAAGACAGAAATGCTGGGAATTTTTTGTTGTTTATTAAGCAGAGGTTTCAATATTGATCAGAAGTTTTTTGAAGGGTCAGGGTGAGGGTTTAGGAAGACATCTGCCATGGGGAATATTGTCAGGGGGGATCCTCTGTCAGGTGAATTTTGTTGAGAGCTTAACATGCATTAAGAGATCTCAAGCGAAGATTTCCACGGCTCCTCCTGCAGAGAAAGAAATCAGAATCTTAGAGACAAAACATCTGGGCTTTTACTGTTGGTCTGTCCCTCTACACCACAGAGGAACTTCTGAACTCTGTACCACATATTYCCTTTCATTGTTGACATAGGAAGACAAGAAAAATTCTTAATTTAAAAGACCAAATACTCTGTAGGAAACAGACTTTGTTTGCTGGGAGAAAGCTCTTCTGCAATTCACTTAAGAGAGGAATGGAGAACACTGTGTTCTCTCTTTATATCTGAAAGAAGGGAATTCCTGGCAAACTCTCCCCATAAAATAAAATTATCCTTACTAACAAAGGAACAAATAAACAAAATAAAAAAAAACTTCACTTCTCCAAGACCGATTAGCCAGTTTAAGCTAAATTAGTTCACCACTTAGCAGATGAAGAGATTTGTTTCATACGTACACAAATGCGTTGCAGAACATGCATTTGTTGGAGTACGTGACCCCATCAGATCCGCAGTGTGGGAYGTACTCCATGGTGCACATAGGCCTGAAGGTCCTCTGGTTACCACAGTACACGGATGCAGACTGAATTCACAAAAAGAAAAAGAGCTCTTGATCAAATCTGGGTGAGAAAGGTGGCATTAAGAGGTTCCACACACCCCTTGACTGCCCAGAGGCAGAAGCTGAGGAAAAGCCCTGGGATGGGGCAGTGCAGCTTTGCCTCCAGCCGTGTGTGACCACGGCAAATGATGCTGCAGAGACTCTGACAGCAACTTGGACATGAACTGAATACTGCCCTACTTGTTGAAACTGCCATCAGATGAAAATGGCAATTTCACCCGATAATATCTGTGGCAAATATTGTTCAGGCGGCTGGGTGTCTCAGGATTTKGAAAGGCTCGATCGCAATGTGATTAGTAAAGATTTATACAGAAACTGATTTAAAGACAGAAAGGATGGGAAATAGAAAAATATGCCCCTTACCTGAAGCGCATCAGTAACTGGGACTGAAAAAAAAAAAAAAAAGGAGATATATTACAAATGCAGTTCATGGATTCTGTTAAAATCTGTGAATGCACGCCCTGAATACATAACTTCCAACTCCCTGTGTGTTAGCAAATTATTCTTAGACAAAAGGGATTTCAGGCAAAATGTTTTGCCATACTCTACGCTGATTCAGTGGTACTTTTTTTTAATGAGGGTTACAATCACAATGGAAAAAGGTGTGCAAAACAAAAGAAGAGAAAGGCATTTACCATAGTTCAAAAGATGGAGTGGGACACATGCTCAAAGCAAAGCGAATTATTGAGSTAAACAGGGGTATAGAGCTGACAAGTACACAGAGGCAGCATCTCATGTGCCTTGCCACTATTATTCTTAAATAAGAGGAGTATTTARTGAGAGGTGAATTCATAAAGCTTCTAACAGCAATTCAGCCTCTCAAACTGCACCTCGGCTCAGGATGACTACAGGAAACGTTCGCTTTCATTCAGTGAAATAATTTGTGTTCCTGCAAACATTTCAGAGGTTAAACACTGGTTGTCTGAGTCTCCGGGTTGCACCACGTACGTGTCACTTCTTTCATTATGCATAAACTAGTGCTGAGAGCAGAGCTGCTCCCACAGTTGCTCTTACCCACTCAGTTCTGTTGCTAAAATATTACCCCATAAGTGATAGTCTCTGATGTCAAGTCTTTTCAACACTATCTTTCTAGGAGTAAATAAGTCCTTGCAGAATGGAGCTCTTTCCAGTCTGAGGATGTTTTTTTTTGTGGCGCTGAAGACAGCCAGGGCTGACTCCAAGGCAGAGCAGGGGGCAGAGCAGCCACTCACCTGAGATGCAGAAAAGGGCCAGAGAGAGAAGCAGCAACAYGCCCGTGGTCTTCATGGTGGCTGGAGCAGCTGTGAGCAGCAGAGCTTGGCTTTTGCTAAGGAATCACAGCCTGGATTCCGTCCTGGGGTGGCAACCACGCTTATATGGACGCCTGCGCGGCTGGGGGGGTGTGTGTGTTTGTGCRTGTTCATATTTGCCTTATCCACCCTTATCCTGGAGCAACATTTCCACTCCTTTGTCTCAGTGTCACCCTCAACAGAGGTAAGCCGTGCTGTAAGCCAGGAAGGATGTTTCTTCATCAGCGAGAGTCACGAGAAGTTTAGATGTGCTAGATACACCCTCTGCGTCGTTATTTTAAGTGGAGTAAGTGACAGCTTCCCTCTGAAGGACCACAGAAAATTCCTGCAGGCAAAAGAGCGACTGTACAAACTGCTGTCAGATTTTCCCTGCGTGCACCTATCAGTGCCTATTTTTGTGCAGAGCTTTTTGGCGAGAAAAACATTGAATGAAACGCTTCTATAGCAGAAAGGCTCTCCTTTTTTATTTTTGTGCTTCACCCGAGTAAAACATCACGAAGTTATAGTGAAAGCAGGAAAACCATSAACTGGGAAGGTGAGCAAGAGGGTGCCCCAGATACTGAAAGGAGTCCTTGGAAATGACAAGGGAYKGAGAAAYKTTTATRGGATCATGCAAAAAAAAWTTACAATTGTTATTYCCCCTAAAWGCCATTAGCATTGCAGTAATAGACYTTTAGTATGATGATGACAGAATGATTTGAGACCCTAGTGTGGATCCTAGAAAAGTTGAACCCAATCTGTAAATCACTGCTTCATCCATCTGCCCATCTCAACACAAATCCTTTGTTTTACCACCAAAGCATTGCTTTTTGGGACAACCTCCATCAAGGAGAACAAGTTCCCCTTTTTGTTTGATTCCCAGAAGAAATACATGTGGGAGATATTACATTTTAGAAGGGATAAGCCTGATTTATTTATGCTTCTCTTGTGTGGATCAAAAAAAAAAACCAAAAAAAAAAAAATAAAACCCAATTCAATACTCAAACAGAAGACAAAAGCAAAATAAATTTCATGCACCATATGCCAATGACAGGTCACACTCTCAAGAAACAGAAGGATATTTTGTCCTTGGATTTTGAAATACTGCTGAAATACTCCTTGGGCTGGCAAAGAGTATTGTGCAATGGAAGAYTGAGAGAAGACAAGTAGGCAGGAGGAAGCACCACCCCTAGGAAGGCATTTATCTCAAAACACTTGAAGGTTGTGAAAGGAAGAGAAAAATTCGGTAATAAGTCCGTTGGAGGACTTGGACAAATAGACAGGGGCAGTGCAGGAGTCTGAAAAATATGGKTTTTGCCAACAGAAAAATATGGGCTTTGCCTTTGCAGAGAGCTGCACTCCAGGTGAGGACAGAGCCAGGGATCAGCTCTGGGCGCTGCCACCAAGGTGTGACCGGGTTTTGCTGACGCTGCTTGCACAGGGAAAATGCACCAGGAACACCTGAGGAGAGACCCTCCTGTTCACCACTGCAGCCCTTGAGAATGCCAAACATCCCAAGGGTGTGAGCATGGTGCAGGGCTGCTGTCATTTATGTGCAAAGGCACACAGCTCTGGGGTTTGTGCATCTGTTTTTAATCTTCTGCCTTTTTTACGAGAGGGAGGGGAGCAAGATGTTGTTCTTGTTCTGTCCCAGAGCTTTGAGCACGTAACCTATTCTGCCTGGCATCATCATTCAACAAATCAGAGGAAAATGTTCCATGAGACAACACATGAAAGAAGACAGGGAAATGTTGCTGATTTAGTTTATTGAGAAAGAAAATCGGGAGTGAGTTGAGTTCTCCAGAGGGTGAGATGAACTGAGGTGGGATCTTTAGCTGGGATTTGCCAGTGGGGATCCTGTGGTGAATTCTCTCAGCACTGATACTCAGCATTTTCCAAAATGGCTTAAAGTGATAGTCCCATTGCTGTCCCTGAAAGCGAGGAGAGGAAAGAATGAATTAAACACWGAGCCCTGCCTGCTATAATCTGTCTTTTTGATGGCTCCTAGAGATGGTGTCAGATGGGATCCTGCCCCAGAGCCAAGGAACTTGCAGACTCATAATCCCATTTGCTATTTGATTATTAAGAGATGAGGGAAACAGTTTAACCCRTTCTTARGACTGCAAACATCTGTGGGGARACTATAGYGAAATTTCAAAAGTAATTTCCTCCRCAACACGCAAGAAAAACTCCATTAAGATTAAACGGYCTTCAAACCACTCACACTAATAGAGCAGCCATAGCTTTTGTATGCTCCAATGAGAAAAATAAATGAATGCCTGACACGGTGGCTGGCATTCCCTCTTGTCCCAAATCCCTAATCAACAGTGTCCAGCAAACAAAAAAGCAGCAACTGTGCAAACTTGTGCTCACAGGAGGCAATTAATAATACAAATATCGTTCCTRATTGTACATACACGACTGCGTTGCAGAAGCTACACCTATTGCCGTATGTTGTGTTGTCAGAGCCACAGAGAGGCATGTAGTCAAGWGGGCAGACAGGTCTGGGGTATTCACTGCAGTCAACCTGCAAAAAATAAACAAAAATAAAAGGGTGTGATGTGAAGGAATCAGTAGCAGAAGGGCTTGAACCCTGAGCTAGAGCTGCAGTGCTAATGATACCAATCTAACTAAAAGTAATTAACTTCCTTGCACATCTGAAACAAACTGAGGTGTCGGCTTCTCCTATGCCAGGAGAATTTAATAATATAAAAATAGATCATAATTTCCTGTTTGAAGAGATGTGTATCATAACCTGGTCACAGCATTTCCAGGCAGCAGCAGTTCACTCGGTGARGGTGCCGTGCTCTGTGTTCCCAGGCTGCCCAGGAAATTAAACGGAAAAACACTGGTGTCTGGAGAAATGCAGTGCTGATCCTCTGTAAGGGTCCAATATCCTTCTTGGAGTCTTAAAACTGGAAGATCAGCACACAGCCAGACACTGCAAGAGTGGGATTCTGTTTCTTGGTTCCACGGGTGCTGGGGAGCATTGTATGGCAAAAAAGATGTCTGGGTGCAGGAGGAGGCTGAGGAATTTCATGGAGGAGAAATCTTCCAAGGTTTACTGGCTAGACAGAAATCACACCTAGCTGGGGTCCATCGCCTGAAAACAGCTGGAGGTTGAAGAGCAGAAATCACCCTCCTCAACATCCTCTACTCTCATTCCTACACAATCCTCACAGCCCCTGCACAGGCTCTGCACCGAGTCATCACAGGCTTGATGGCCCCTTGGCCCGGCCCCAAAAGCCATTCTCTGCTCTTATTCACAGTTCTGCCCTGATGGATTATTTCTGCCACTCTTTTAGTGATCCTTTCCTGAGCAGTCACCCGCTTCCTTCCCCGGCATTGACACAAACAATGTTTATTACGTGTAGAGAAAGCAAAATCCCCCCTGCGCTGCAGCACAGCAGCTGTTCCACTCCTGCAGGATGTTGCTGAGCTGGGGGCTGCTGCAGACACTGGCAGTGCTTCCCCTGGCAGCAGCAGGACCAAAACCCAGCCCCTCATCACCCAATTCACTCACTGAAACAATTTCCTTCTTGCATTCACCGTCACTCTTCTTGCCAACGCTGGTTCCAGCCTCCCTGGGAAGGGAAGAGATGTGCATTAGGGAGCTCTGCAGCAGCCT
>NW_026623594.1:7327-112127 GCF_030028575.1 Malurus melanocephalus
GGGCAGCCTGTTGTGCTGATCCCCATCACCCAGGGCAGCCTGTTGTGCTGATCCCCATCACCCAGGGGCAGCCTGTTGTGCTGATCCCATCACCCAGGGGCAGCCTGTTGTGCTGATCCCCATCACCCAGGGCAGCCTGTTGTGCTGATCCCCATCACCCAGGGATGCAGAGCAGCCTCAGGCACAGCTGTGGGACACAGGAGATGCCCAGTTTGGGTTGTGTCCACGTGGCTCCGGACACCAGCTCAGGTGGTGTCACTGCCTGCCCATTCTGGTTCACAGCACCATGTGAGGGACGAGGCCAGGGTGGGAGATCAGACAGGCTGGGTGGCAGTCTCAATGTCCTTTGGGTTGGTTGTTGTCCCCTGCAAGGTGGCATCTGCCACACAGACCCTGTTAACTCCATTAAGGGAAGCGTCCTGTCCTGTGGGAGACCCTCACCAACCCTCWGCCTCTCTGCCTGGATCAAGGGCGCAGCTTTCCTTCTAATCACAGAGCAAAACCAGGTTTAGTCCAGGGGAAGRGAGAAAATGCAAGCCCCTCACAGAAAAGCCTTGTCAGAAGCCCTGCAGCTCCCAGGAGCAGCTCCAGGAGCCCWGCCCCTGCTCCCYGTGCTCGGCACTCACACATTGCGGGCACACAGCAGGCACTCGTTCTCRTAGGTGACCCAGTCGGTGCCACAGATGGGGTTGACGTCCTTGGTGCAGAGCAGCACAGTCTTGCCATCCTCGCTGGTTGTGTTGGGATACCTGCTGCAGTCCACCTGGACAGGGGACAGACASAGCCTGTGAGGGCCAGCTCACCAGTGGGGCTGGCGAGTGGGTCAGCCTGGCCACAGGGCACCCCCAGAGTGGGAAAAAGGTGAATCACCATGCTAAGAGTTCACTTGGAGCTGACCAGTGCACGATTCAGACATCTCACATGTCCTCTTGTTTAGGGTTTGAATTATTCCAGTAAGCTTTGGCCACTCAGAAGCAGAACACACCCCTTTGTTTTACACTTGGTTTAACTTACAGGGGTCACTTCCTTGCATTCTCCGTCGTGGTCTTTGCTGACATTGGTTCCATATTCTCTGCAGAGGGAAACACAAATGTTAGCAAGTTCAGCAAAGATGTCTTGCTACATCCTAGATGCTGGAAATATATAATTAATACAAGGAAAAGCTGACTCTTTGTCAGTCAGGCTTTTTTAAAATATATATTTGAGAAGATAGTGCCTCCCTCCCTAACCAGCTGAGTGGCTGGCAGGCATGTAAAACCCCGGGAAGCTTTAGGACCATTTTGGGCAGYTCTGAGCAGAGCATCTCCATCCTTTTGCTGCAATAGGTGCTCTCACAGCCATCATCTGGCTGATCCTCGAGCTGGAGAAGAGAAAACCCGAATAAATCACACAAACASAAGAAAGACACGGTGACTAAAGCACTGCCTGAGCGCTGTGCTGTGACACCCAGGCTCATTTTGAAGGAATTGACACGAGTGGCATGTGACAGATCCCTGATTGCTGAGCAGTGGTGCTGCCAGCAGCCTGGAGCTGTCCCTGTGCTGTCCCCACGCTGTCCCCATGCTGCCCCATGCTGCCCCATGCTGTCCCCATGCTGTCCCCACGCTGTCCCCATGCTGTCCCCCTGCTGTCCCCACGCTGTCCCCACACTGTCCCCACGCTGTCCCCCTGCGGTCCCCACGCTGTCTCTGTGCTGTCCCCACGCTGTCCCCATGCTGTCCCCGTGCTGTCTCTGTGCCGTCCCCACACTGTCCCCATGCTGTCCCCGTGCTGTCTCTGTGCCGTCCCCACACTGTCCCCACACTGTCTCTGTGCTGTCCCCATGCTGTCCCCACACTGTCCCCACACTGTCCCCCTGCTGTCCCCACGCTGTCCCCATGCAGTCCATACACGTTGTAGGCGCAGAGCAGGCACTCATTGCCGTAGGTGACCCCGTCAGAGCCGCAGATGGGGCTGACAGCCTCGTTGCACACCACCACCTCCTTGCCCTCCTCRTTCGTGGTGTTGGGGTATGTGCTGCAGTCCACCTGCCAAAGGGATGACACAGCAGGGTCAAAAGGCACGTCAGGCTCACAATTCCCTTTTTTGCAAGAGGCAGTGACCATCTACAGCCACTCCTTGCTGTCACAGCACAAAGTTGTGCTGGTGGGTCCATCTGGCAATGGGTGAATCCTCCCTGCAGAGATGTCCCCACACAGCAGGAGAAGAGGAGGAGGAGGAAGGGAGAGCTACAGCCATGCAGCCCCTTCAATGGGGTAATTCAGTGGTGGTCTCTCATGCTCTTTTGGCATCATTTTATAAAGACTCTACAGGTCCCTACTTCTTGTACTCTTCTGGCCCCTCCAGTGCATTTCTGGTTTTACTTTTTCATTTTTAATGCACTGATTGTGGGTTTTTCAAAAGACCAAGGCCAACGGCCTGGTGTGTGGAAGCTGGAGCAGCTCACAGTGTTTTAGTCTTTCAGTAGGTTGCCCTCAGGCAAGCTCTGACACCACAGTCTATTGCTATCAGTTTAGAACCAATTACATATGACCAGCTTRAAGCTTAAACCAATCTAAATTTGCTGAAAAATTAATTAATCCAAAAAAAATTGTATCATTACTACTAAGACATTATTAACATCCAGCATAGGTGTAGAGCCAAGAGCAGCATAATTTAATGTTTTACTGTGTAGGATCTGATTACAATGACAKGAGTGTCACACTAGGTGAAAAACAGCTGAGCATCTACAGGCTRGAGGTGTCTCCCACTCCTTTGGTTATGCCTTTACCAGGCCACATACTTGAGAAAAGTGACAGAAGGAAATCTTCCACTCACCTCAATCCCAAAGGCAGTATCTGGAAAAGAAACGAGAGGCAGAAAGTATGAACCAAAGCCAATATGATAAGACTTCAATTAAATCTAGAAATATGGATGTAAAATTCCTGTATGCAGGACCAAGCTGAATGATTTCCAGTGATTGTTTTCTGAACTAAATAAACTATGTATTATTTTTTTTTCTCTATGTTGATAAGTATAATAGCATTGCTTATTGCTGGCTGTGATGAAACACCTTTTTGAATAGCTTTGTTCTTTTTCTTGTTCTGAGATAGGTAGACTTAYTAATTGAAAACAGAAGAGCTTTTCCTTCCTTATCTTTTTACATATCCGTTTTGACCCTAAAGCGTTGCTGTTACGTATCTGAAAATACACCTGGATCAACACAGACAAATGCAAATAGTCACCAACAGGATAAGCAAATACATACAGCATCTGTTGTCAGAAATATGCATTTCAAAGAGGCCGAGTGTGACAACAATGTCTTTGGCTTTGTAATTTCATCAGTTGTGAACATGCAGTGAGAACATCAGACTCTGGCTTGTTTTCATCTCTTGTTGTTCCATTAGCAGAAAGAGCATGGCGGGAAATTTGCCAAGGTCCTGCGAAGAACTTGCTTKTGCCATTACAATATTTTCATTTCTAGTTACCACAGGTCTGACCCCCCTCTTATGGCCTTATTTCAAGTATTCGTCCATTTGCTGTAATTGTACAAGTCTAAGCAGTGTAATGGTGTTAGAACATCACTGCACAAAGTGTAACAGCACCGAGCTGCCAGCACAGAGCTCYACTTGCTGTTACTTACATTTATATACAACAACCAGCTACAGCAGCGAGCCAGTGAGGACTGTCCTGAAACACACTCCTGCAAGCTGCACGATGCCAGCTGAGGCAGCAGAGCTCTCTGAGGGAGATATTCTCTCTTTGAAGCCTCTGCCTCATCCTCTTAAAGACAGCCAGGGCTCAGACACGAAGCCTCTGTGGGGTCACTCACCTGGGACGCAGCACAGAGCGAAGGAGAGGAGCACCAAGAGCCCTGCCGTGGTCATGGTGTTTGGAAGTGTTTGGATCTGCAGGCTGCTGCTCCCTCGCTGCTCTCGAGATGGTCCCTGCAGGGCTGCCTGCAAATATATACAAATGCAGCGTCTAAACTGTTCAACTGTAACATAAAACAACCCGCGGGATCTGTCAGCAGCACAATGAGGCCGCTGATATTTATGGAGGTCTTGACTTTTCAGGTAATGGTCTGCGTCTGCTGGGCAATTGATTTTGGCTGGACACCTGGTTAATAGATCAAGACAAGTGTCACAAGTTCTGAGTGGTCAAAACCAAACAAACAGCCTCTTGGACAAAAGAAACCGCCTTTAGGATTCTRGTAGAAATGTGTGGAGTGCAAAATACTGAGGGGAGTAAGCAGCTGGTTCTTCACTTGGCTCTTGCAGAGCAACATCTTGTGCATGCTCCCATCAGGGAGCAGCTTAAGCAGTATACAACACCACCATATCTGCAGATCAGGCTGAGTCTCTGCTTTCCTTTCTGCTTTTGGGTGGGTTTTTCTCCCCAAATTTCCAGACAATCACCTCTAGGTACAAACACAGGTCAGGTGTGTCTTTGCCATCAGCAGCAAMAGTTAAGCTTGCCAGGCAAATGTGGCAGAACTGTGTCTAACCTGTGAATCCAGTGGTATTTAGCACCATTTTGATTAAAGCCATGGCTTCTTGACAGTTTCACTGCCCGGGTATAGAGGAGCTCAATAGAAGGCTTGAAAGCAGGTTAAAAATCTGTCAAATGCCACTAAAAATGTCACTTGAACCTTAGCAGCAGGGAGCACTTATTTACAGACCCAGTCCCAGTTAAACACACGGATTCAGAGCGTTCCGCCAAGCCATSTGAAGAACAAAAGACACTGAAGCTTTGGGAACCTATTTACATTGCATCAGCTAAGCCTGAAAGTACAGTAGGTCCTTTCCTCTTGTAGATATTTTAGAAAATGATACTCAAAATATAGAATCTGTCCCCATTTCCCTGCCTGTCTCGCACCACCAGCCTTTGTGCCATCTCCAAATTGCTCCTGCTTAGGAGCAGGTCTGCACCTCTGCTGTTTTAGCAGCTGTAATTTTGCAGGAGTGGGTTCTGCCTGTCACCTGTTTCTCATCCTTTTCACAGGTTCAAAATGGCAAGAATTCTTGGGGGTTTTTCGAGAGGTTTTGGGAGCTAAGTGTTGTGCTTAGGGTGGACTCCAGAACAGTTGGGAGCTGCAGAGCAAAAGGTGCTGCCTTTTACAGGTGCTGCCTTTAACAAACAAGGCACCACCCATTAGACACACAAAATTCATGTGAAATCATTGAAATTCAGCCCAAGCCAATGTGCTGTTGTCTGATCCACCACAGTAGTCTAAAAGGTATCTTTTGATCCTTAAATGGATATATTGGACAGTGGAATCACCTCTCCTGGCACACCCAGAAGGCCCCAGCATGGCTGTGTGGATATGCAGGTCACATTTTTTACCTACAAGAGATGAGATTCTTCACAGGGAGAAGCATCGAAATAATTATGCTGCTGTGATTGTTTCTATAAATTACAGGGAGCGCGCATGAATATTTCAGACAGGTTTGGCACATCTTCAGGATATATTGCCCTAATGTGTCTTGTGAGCAGCATGTCTGGAAGCCAAACATTTTTCCCTGAGCATGTGGAGTTACTGGAGCTGCTCCCCACATGTCACAGCTCTGCTTTGCCCTGTGCAGTCTCTGCAGAGATGGAGGGGGGTTCATCTTTCTGGGTTAAATATGAACTTTGCCACTGCCTCCTCCAGCCAAGATCTTTGCAATCCATCCTCAGCAGCCTTCCCATCCCCAGACTGGAAGCTTTTGACAGGTTTCTTCCTGCCTGGTGCCCACATCCTGCCCTGGACAGTGCTGTCCTTTGGGCAGGACCAGCCTCTCTCATGACGGGTGGAAAGCACCTTCCTGCCAAAGTCTGACACGTGTTACACCAGAGGAAAATATTTCCACTTCAGCTGCTGGGTTCAGTGCTAGGATGGGCACTTATTGGCCCTGAGCAACCCAGATTTCCTGTGAAAACCACATCAGTGCCTGTCTGATGTCCAGCAAATCCATTCCTTCACTCTGTCAGCTACAGACACTCCAGGAAGACTCAAATCTGCAAAAATTTAAGTGGTGCCTGGGGAGCACCAGTTCCCCCTGAGGCACTCAGGTACCCCCCAGGCAAGCCACAAAAGTGACACCCAGAAAACCCCCAGGTTTCAGACACTTGCCCAGCCTGCAGCCAACAGCATCCACAGCCTCTCCAGCCAGGGTTACAGCTCCAGATTATCCCATCTCTGATCACAGCGTGGAAAAATCCCACAGCTGGCTAAGCTCGTGCTGCAGGACAGGTCGCTCAGTCCTTAGCTACTCCTGCAAGAACAGTCAGAAAGAGGATTTGGTCTGCAATCCTGCCACTGATCTGCTGTAATCCACTTCATTATGGTCTTCTAATCCTCAAAGTCAGATGCAGCATATGGCTAATGGCCATTTGGCTACAGGAAAATCCTCTGTGAGCAGCAGCCAAGACAAGGACAGGGATCCTGCAAGAGAGATGGACTTAGGACAAGAGAGTGGTTTGTAGGACAAGGGGGAATGAAAAGCTTTAAGCAGAAAGAGGGTAGGTTTAGATTAAATATKAGGGGGAAATTCTTTAGTGTGAGGTCCTGGCACAGGTTGCCCAGAGAAGATGTGGCTGCCTCATCCCTGGAAGTGTTCAAGGCCAGGCTTGGAGCAGCCTGGGATAGTGCAAGGTGTTACTGCCTATGGCAGAGGGTTGGACCAAAATGATCTTAAAGGTCCCTTCCTACCCAAAAATTGTATTATTCTGTAATCTGCAGGTAAGCAAAGGCAGTCCACACCTCAGGGTGCTGCCTGCAGTGGTCCTGAGCACCACAGGGTCTGTGTGCTGGCACCAGGGCAGGATTTGGCCATTGTACAATGTCCTCTCTCWYTTACTCATGCAWTTTCTCGTTTTACATTTCCCATTAYAGTTTTTTTCAGTATCGATTTCATATTCTCTGAAAGAATCAGAACTGAGGTTGGAAAATTTTCTTAGCGGATACGCAACTTCTCAGCATAAATAACACATTGATAAATGAACAGCAAATCATTTAATACACTTTTCCAAARCACTCCTGGGGTTTGTCACATTATTTAATTAACAAATAACTGCTGTAAAAGTGGGAAATAACGATTACTTGTAGCTCTTACATGGAAATGCCTCTAATCAGTCCAAAATACCTGCTAAACACAATGCAGGCTGCAGTTTCTGTCTCTGGCTTTTTTTTGGCCACATTGTGGTCAGTGACTGTTTTCACAGAGCCACATGCCTGGAGAAACCAACCCAGCACAAATGGAAGCTCTGCCTCTCGCCCAGAGCCTGAAGGCCTCACTTGAACCAAGCAACAAAGCAAACAAAATCACTGATACAACTAAAACATCTCGATATCAAAACAAATCCATGTGCTTATGGACTTATTAAATAGAACTTGATCCAGGCAATGCCAGTGGATGTTTTCCTGAGCTAATGTGCAGAACTTTGTACCCTGCAGGTGAAGGCTAACGCGGTTTCACGTTGCTTATGCAATGAATTAAATGTGTTTGGCCCCACTACAAGGGCAGATGTTGACACATGGGAAYGAGTCCAGCAGAGGCAGGCAGGGTGCCCAGGGACAGGGGCACAGGGCATTCCAGGAGAGCTGAAGGAGCTGGGTTTCTTCATGCTGGGAGATAGATGGCTGCTGGGATCACATTGCCATCTGCAGCTCCCTGATGGGCTTATAGATAAGGCAGAGACAGAGTCTTCTCTGAGCTCTGTGGCAAAAGGATTAAACTCTGAATGAATGCGAGGAATTATTCCTTGCCATGAGGATGATCAAGCACAGAAAGCAGAGAGGCCATGCATGTCCTTCCTCAGCGCTATTGAGAACCCAATAAAAAAGAAAGGCCGTGGGCACCCTGACCTGCCTTTGACTTTGGCCTTGCTTTGAGCAGGGTTTGAGCCAGAGACCTCTGGAGAGCTCTTACAACCTGAAATATTTTGTCTATTACTCTTAAATAATTCTTTCTCCTATAAAAAATGTTTTTAATAAAAAAACACAATATTTCTCTATTACCCAAGAGAGCCTTCTCAGAATTTTCCTACTAAGGGGTCACAGGTAAACTCGACTGAGAGCTCCCTGAATGCTTTCACAGGGGGGCCAGCAACATGGACAACAGAAAGAGTGGATTGTAATCATTGCTGAAACAAAACCATCCAAATTTCAGGACATTGTTAGCTCTCAATGATTTCGGTCTCTCCACTTCTGCAGGAACCCAGCACTTTGCCACCACAGAGGAGCATCAGCATCTGAATCTCCAGAAAAGTTACCTGCACCACAGGAAATCAAACTGTGACCATGTCCCTGCTGCTCTGCAGCCTCAGCTCTGAGGACACAGCTCCATCCCTCCCTCCCCAGCTCGTGCTGTGCTCCAGCTCTGAGAAGTTTCTGGGTGATAAGGATGTCGAGTCAGGGCTCCATTGCAGAGGGCAGGAATTACTCAGGTGGAAGCAGAAAAATGCTACAACAAACATCAGAAAAAAGAGGCAGCAAAACAATTTGGCTGGACACTGACCCAGGTTATTGCTSTTGGAAGTGAATGTACTGCAGGGAAGGTGGGCTGGAGGTAACACAGAGGAACACGAAATCATTGATTTAATCAGTTTCCCTAACACTTCAGTGATCTCAGCTCTGCATCACTGAGCACTCGTCTCATCTTTGCCACAGCCCAAGCAGGAACAACGAGGAGGTGGCTGCAGGGAAGTGGCAGCTGACCTGGGTTTGACACCATTCGTGGCTGCCYGGCAGGGCAAAGTCAATCAGGCAACTTCACTGCTAGGGCTGGGAAAGTCTCCTTCAAGAGCTGGGGTCAGGAGAAAATCCTCCAAAGGTAGAAAAAAAAATAATAAAACTCAATAGATTCTTATCTGCGATGAGACATTATTTATAGCTCAATGCACAGTTAAAATAGAACCAATAAGCATKTTCAGCTATGAAAGCAAATTGCTTTGAGATTATATAAACCAGGGGAATAGCTGAACACACCTTCAAACCACCAGTGATCCAGCAGCACTCCCATCACCAGAATAGCACACAACAGCGGCACTGTGGCTGTGTCCCTCGGATTTCAGGCAGCTCCGTGACCCACCAAGGAGCGTCACTGTCCAAACAGGCTGAGAGGCAGAAGTAAGATATTTTAACTGACTGACAGGCAGGGCTGGGAAAAGCGATCTGGTGTGKCTGGGACGAGCTCTTGCTGCATGTTGAGCAGCAGAAAGGAAAGCCAAGGCCTCGAGGAAGATGGTTTGATCCCCGGGCAGCCGCATTGCAGGGTTTGTTTACAGAGGGATAACCATCCCGGATGCAATTGCAGCACAAAACCTGTGCCTGGGCTGGCTGGGGAGCCAGGTTATTGTCTCACACCAAGCACAGGGATCATCTCTTCACTGCGAGCTGCCAACTCTCATTAATTTATCGTGGGGACTTGCCTTCAGTGCTCGCTCCCCTCAGCTCTGTTTTGTAAGATTGACAGATATGTCTATAGATCACAAARTGTTCTTGACAAGAGGGTAATTAACCTTCAATGTTTACATCTCCTTCCTCTTGGTAAGTAACACGCAGTTTGGGGGTTTGGGCAGGCCTGGCTGTAAGTGAGTTATAGTTTCCTTTTAGGCTTTTGATCAGAGCCCAGGAGGAGTGGACTTTTCTAAGCTCTGCATGAAGCAGGAGGTAACCAAGGGAGAATTTCATTGAATAAATGGCCAAAGCCTTGGACTCAATGCTTTTGAGCCAGTATCAGCTCTACAATCATCTGTGAGTCTGTAGCTCCACAGATTTTTGGGTCTGAATCTGGGATTTGCTTCATGCAAGCTCAGGACGGGGTGAACTGAGATTCTACCAACCAGGGGTGAAGAACTTCATACACAGACAGTGACATGGAGGAGAGGAATTGTGCTAAAAGGTGATTTAATTTCAATAAACATTTCAGGAGTATGTCCCCCTGCACAAATCCCACATGGGAGGAAGCAACCAGGAGTGCCACCATAAACTGAAGGCATCAGACTGCCCCAAGAAAAATCAGATTATCACATCCTGAGACAAAGCTTCCTTTCTGTGGAACCACAGGATGAGGCGATGTGAAACAGAAGCAAACAGAGCACCAAACAAAAACGTGTTCCAAGGTCCCACCTTATCAACCAACAAACCAGCAAAAATGCATGCAAAGAACAATGTTTGAAAAAGACAAGTGAAGGTGGTTGCTTTCCTGCTTGAGAACAAAACCAGAAACCCCTGGGATRTGGGATGAATGAGGGTTTGGTCTTTAGGAATGATCTTGTAAATAAAGCAGCCACAAGGGAAAGGTGCAATAAGCTAAGAATGAAAATCCACTGCTCTGCCTGGTGAGAACAGCGGGGAGGAGAGGGTGAGAGGCAGGATAGATCATGGTGCTATAACCTGAACATTTGGCTGGGAGAGGATGAACTGGATGGAAAGAATTTCTGCAGCTGAAGGACTATTAGCATCATAACCACTGAGCTCATCTTCATTATTAACATCCAAAGGAAGGGCAACAATTTCATTTATTCTGCAGACTTGAGYTTTAATGAGACCACTGGCTGATTCTTTGCATCTGGACATGGGTGAAGCACAGTTGGTGCTGACAGAAAGGAACATGATGCCAAATTATGGGATTTTTTACTGTTTTACTGTAAAACTGAGGTAGACAGCAGGAATTCTACCATCTCTGAACTATCGCAGTTACAAAGTAAACCAGTTATTTACTTAATACATTATACATGCATGACAACTGTTATATTATACRTGGTCATAGGGCCCCTACATCGCCTGGTTTGGGCACTGCCCCATTTGCAATCTGACAAAACATTCTTATCTCAGGAGAACTGAATGCCCTGACCCCTGCAAAGGCTTTCTGTGCCTCCTTTTCTGATCTCAAAACGGTTTATTCTGCACTTCACTGCTGCTATCAGTGGAGGCTGTTTGTGAATGCTTCCATAGCAAGGAAATATTTCTGCCACTTGTCTCATATTTTGCATCTTTCTGCCATCCTTCTCTTCCTACTTTGGAACGCAGCCTGTGGAGAACAGCAATATTAGAAAGCTTGTGTTAAATCACTGCCAAATAAAATGTCAACAGAAGGTATGTGCATCACTCACGTCCAATCGTGCGCTGCCTGCTCAGCATCCGGCTGACACGGTTTGGGATGCTGCCACAGAGAGCAATGGGAGTTCAGGCTGCTTCTTCATTCTCCTTCCCTCTTAGTCACCRGGATGACTGCTGTTCCTGAGGCCCTGAGTGCTCCACGAGCTCTGAGGAAGGGAAATTCTGYCATTAGGGACTCAGTGTGACCATTTCCCCAAAGGGCCACGAGTGCTGGGAATGTACATAAAACCCCGGAATGATGCAAGAGAAGGAGAGTTCATCTGAGTTAACCACCAACAATGAAGTGGTTTTACTGTCTCTGACTATTATAAACMTATCAGTCAACAAACCTCTGCCATCTGAATGTGCTGCATCATTTGAATTTCCACTCCGGATACTTTCTTCAGCTATTTTCTTCTCTCTGCTAAATCTTCATGATTTACCCCCAAGCACAAACAACAAGTGGAGAGGGAGAAAGGGAGGATAAATTGGAAAAGCGCAGGAAGAGGCCAGAGGCTAGGGAACTGTCACTCAGAAAGCATGTTCTCTCCATCGGAATGACACTTTATAGGCACAGATCCCACATTCACTGGTGTAAGTGGAACCATCTGTGCCACGGATCTGCTGCAGCGCTTGGTCAGGGGGCTCTGAGTGGCCATCCTGAAAAACAGCCCTGGGCCACGGGCTGCAGCCCAGCTTTGGAGGGATCAGCCAGAAAGAGCTCAAAAGCAATACATCCAAACACTCCTCACCCTTTGGAGGGATGAATAAAATTAACGTTTTACTTCTACGCGTGAAAAATAGGCAGGAAGCAGCACGCTGTATGAACGCTCTTCCTTTGCAGTTTCACATTATGTTTAAAATCACAGGGCCTCACCTCAGCTGGTGAAAATCTGGAAAGCCCTCCTGGGCTKTGGGGATGTCTGCCAGCTGGAGACAGGCTCCTTCCAGTGCTGCTCTCTGTTTTTTTGCCTCTCTACTCGCTGATCCGCGGAGAGCACGCAACCAGAGCCCAGGGCATGGCAAAGAATCAAATAAAACTGATTCAAAACTGATCAAACATTAAATTACAACAAGAGCATGCCTGAGTGTGAACATACTGATGGATGAAATGGGTGCATACCAGGGCTATATATTTCTTTAAACACAGAGGTCCAAGGAAATTTTTAAGTTCCCAAACTATTTTCTTTGCTAACATTCAGTTAAGTAGGATGGTGCAACTGATACAATGAGTTTGAATAATTATTTCTGGATTTCTTTTTTTTTTTTCTTTGAGGAACATATGGTTATAAAAATGCTTTAAAAATCATTTAAATATTCTTCTGAAATGAATATTTAAAAATCAGTGGGATGAGCCTTGTCAGTCTTCAGCATCCCTGAAGAGAGTGACAGAGTGTCTGAGCCCATCCACATATCTCACTAACAAATGCAGCATATGATAAAATAGCTAAACCAAGGAAAATTATCAGCAGACATAATCTTGAAAGGCATAGATTTTTTTGATAAAGTGTTTGAATGAAGTTTAGGTACAGGCAYGCTCAAGGAAAAGTTATGGAGTTTGTTTTTTCAAGTTGCAGATGGGCGAGTGCTGATAGAAGGTGAAAAAAGAAATCCCCAGCTGAATATGAAAAGGCTAAGTATTGTTTTCTACATCCCACTTATCAATCAAAATTTAAATGATTCGCCTCATTCTTCCCCCTCTTTGTGTTGCAAGAAAAATGACTGTAGACTCAGAAAACATTGATAATGCTATAAAGATAAGTCAGACAAACAAGGAAAAGGAGAGGACATTTATATTTTTAAATCACTGCCTCTCTGATATGTTCTGGTACATTTACAGGTCACAGATCCCGAGGCTGGATCGTCATCAGTGTGAAACGCGTCAAAGCTGCTCCAGCCTTGGCAGCTCCGTCCCTGCTCCCCGTGGCCGAGGGCAGMGAGGCAGCATCTGGGGTGGCACCAGCTGCATTTCAGCACCACATCTCAGATGCCTCATGCTGCAGAGTCATTTTTCCCTTCACTGCATCCCTGACTGAGGATATAACGCCCCTTCTGTTCATGCAAGAGCGCAAAAATCAGAGTCCACCCAAGCAGGACTAAGTCCGTGCTTGCGTCTGATCCTTTCAGTTCCTCTTTCCAAGTTGAAAACCAAGCCTTCCTAGCATGACTGTTGAATGGTTTTTGAGACAAACCTGATCATTTTGAAGCTGCTCAGGCAGCTCAAGGTGAGTAAGAAAGTCACCTTGTAAGTCAGAATGCAGCATCGTGCATCTGAGCAGGGATGGAGCAGCAGGCTGAGCAGCACCAAAGCCTCTGTCACCTACACACTGAGATGGTTACTGAGTATGAGGAATGAGCTTAGAAKGTGTTGGGGCCTTTTCCTGAGCAGGGAGGTTGGTCTGGATGTCCTCCAGCAGTCCTTTCTCGCTTAATCTATTCTGGGATCCCTTGCTGTTTCCCACCCCAGTAAGCTCGGTCCATCCCTCCAGCAATTCCCCTGTTTATGCCCATGCAAGAACCCAACTCAGTCCTTGAAACCACCTTCCAGGCCTCCTAATGGCACTTGAAAGCTGTTATTGCTCTATCTCTCTCCTAAGCCACGAAAATTCAATGTTCCCTCTTGAATGTGCAGAATTTAGGTTGGAAATGACCTTTAAGATCATCAGGTCCAGACATTTCCACTGACAAGGCCACCACTAAACCATGCCCTTAAGCAACACATCCACACATCGTTTAAACCCCTCTAGGGTCATGACTCAACCACTTCCCTCAGCAGCCTCTTCCAGTGCTTGACAACCCTTTCCATGAATAAATTTTTCCTAATATCTGATCTAAAGCTCCCCTGGTGCAACTTGAGGCCATTTCCAACACAGARCAGAAAGAAATCATCTCAGCAACACACACTCAGTAAGGAACCGTGGAACAGCTGAAAAACAACTCCAAGGCACAGAAAACCATGCTGTCCCTGAGAAGGCTGCCCTATTTTTATAGCTATATTGCTTCATAAAACACCCCCCTAGCCTGGGGGATATTTAAACTCCAGCATCAGGCTTTTCCCATTTCCTGGCCCAGTTTTAGTGATTTTTTTTTTCCATTCTGTATTTCTACATGAAACCTACTGGTGAGTACTGCATGGAAACCCTCTGTCCTCTAACCCCTTTGGCTGTTTCCCTGGATGGCTCTGACTTAATCTCAACTTCGTGCCTCCTTGAATTCTTGTTTGCCTTTGGTGTCATCAGACAATGAGCTCCACAGAGGAGGCTCTGGCTGTGCCAAGATAATGCCACTGGCTTGGCTCTTGACAGCTTTACTGCAAAGCCTTGCAAAAGGCAGCRGTCAGAGCTCAGTCCAAGTGAAAGGCTGCCAAAGTCCACAAGAAAAAAAAAAATTATTCAGGTCTTATCCCTGAGGAAAACCAAGTAACACTTAAACAAGAGTAAAACAGCATGTTCTGCARAAACACCTGAGCAGAAAATGGCAAAAAGGTTATATAAACCAAGAGGACGTTTACTTTAGGACACRGGCCCAAGAAAAGTACAATAAGCCATTGTTAGTTACAAATCCTMTTGAAAATGGACACTAATGGCACAGAGGTACTACGGCCTCATTCCCTGGTACAATACCCCCAATATCTCCAAGTCAGGAACACTTGCCCTCAGCCTATTCTTCTCGTCTGACAGTTCAAAGAGTGACTTTCCAAACTGATCCAAATAATTGTGTTATTCTCTGGTGAACTACAATGGGACATTGAATCGGGGAGGCACCGACTGGAGCCCAGAAGAATCCCTGAAATWTTAGACTCGCAATAGCTTTGGTGACCTCGTGTGGAGGCAGTGGCAGTGGTACAGCCAACGGATGAAGAGCAGCCCCGAGGTCACCCTGCCACCCATACAGACCACCAAAATGACAATAATTATTTCACCACCTTCTGAGCAACTTGGCCTCAAAGAAGTAGGCAAAATGACAAACAGGCAGAATTGTTTTCCTACGACTTGTCATATATTTGGTTAAAACGGGTCACAAGTGAGCTTCTGTATCTTTTTTCTGCTTTTCATACTTTAGAAAGCAGCTCAGTGATGCACCAGGGCTGCCCCCACCTCAGGGGATGGAGATATTCTGTTGCATTAATAAATAAAGCTATTTCTGCTGTCTGTGACCCTGAATGGAGCTCAAGATTCCCCTCCTGTRGATCACATCCTAGAACACCACTTGACATTGTGGACAAATGCAGTGGAGGCAGGCTGGGATCCCCTTTCCTGGCAGCAGCTGCTGGCTCTGCCATGGGACCACAGGATCCACAGGCAGGGGCAAGCAGGACAGGGCACCCCTTGGCTACAGTGCCCATTTCCCTTTCTAGCCCAAGCCAAAAAATGTTCTTTTTTGAGAGCAAATCCCCACCTCCATTCCTTGCATTTTCCCATGGAGGAGGTGGACCATGCTCTGGAGGTGACCAGGTCATGCAGATATCATGGTTTGACAGGATCAACAGTGACAAGGAGACTCTGAGGGGTAAGGAAAGGACTGAGAGCTCCAAGGGAAGCCCAAGCCCTCCTCAGAGCAGGGGTGGCAATGACACATGGCTGGAAAATTTTATCCACGTTATTTGGTAGTGGAGAACATCAAYGCAAAAAATTGACCTGCAGCACTCAAAGTGCCACGTAAGGGAGGAGGTGGGGCAAAAGGGAAGAGATATGGCACTAAGACAGAGAAATGTTGCCAAGTCAGTTTATTGGACAAGTGTTTCAGGAGCTGAGGAAACAAGGCAAACTGAAGGGATGTTACCRGGGAAGGTCAGCCCGTGGGAAGTCACATGGAAGGGAGTTTGTCTTCCTGGGCTGAAGTCCAGCACAGACTCAGCATTCAGCCAGGCTCATGAGGTTGAGAACTGCCTTGCTTTCCCTGGTGAGAAAAGGAGAGAGGAGAATCAGACATGGTTGATGGCCCTTTGCCTCATTTCACTGGCCCAAGCGTTGGCTTAGGGTTGACTGGAGATAAAGAACAGTCTCGAAAACCCAAATAACCCCTGTCATTATCCTCATTTAAGGGAAAATAAATGGTTTCATTCATTTGGTACAATCCAGCTGGTTCGGTGAAGTAATTTCCACACGCCCTTGTGAGCTTGTGGAACAGATTGAGCGTTGGTGAAAATCGATAAAATACTTTCAAAGTTAATAAACAGGAGGCCAAGCACAGATCACAGAAATGGGCCCTTCTCATTTTCCCTTAGAATGCAAAAAAAACTCTAGAAATGTCCAGTGTATGCCACAAGCAGTTAAACAAAAAGGCACAATGAGAGAGCCCTGCATTCAGAGCAGGGGCAGGAATGGATCATGAAGGGAAAGGTTTGGTTGCCATACGTACACGTAGGCGTTGCAGAAAGCACATCTGTTGCTGTAGGTTTTGCCATCAGAGCCRCAGTGGGGCGTGTAATCCATRGGGCAGATWGGAGAGGCTTCTTTGTAGTCCTTGCAAAGKTCCTGCACACAGAAGGCAGATCAGAGCCCCCTTTCCTGAGAGCAAACTGTGACCCCTCAGCACAAGGAATGACATCCCACTGAGAAATGAAGCTGGTTCTGACATCATCACAACCCACTCTAAGTGTCCTCCTGTTGGCAGGTGTGATTTCAGGGGTTTTATGCTCACTGTCATGTCTTTTCCTGGTTTATTACAGAGCTCTGGGATGGATGTTGGCTGTTTTATGGGCAGTGTGAAATTCCCAAGGGACCTCCTCAGGTGTGCACACCGCCAGCTCCTGATTTGTAGCCCGGAGCAGAAGCCAGCCCCCGCTGAGTGCAACAGACACTGAACCCCACGGTTTATTGCCACCCTTTCCCACTTACTCGTGTAATATCCTCCTCGCAGCGTCCGTTCTTCCTCTTGCCAAGGTTGGTCCGATGCTCCCTGGAGGAAGGAGAAATTGCTGTTAACCACGACCTTCCCTGCTACAGCCTCAGAGTGAGGACAAACCTCACTCCCATCGGGTCTCAGAGATTTCCAGCTCGCCCTGCCCAGCACTGACACCAAGATGCCCTCACAGATCAGACTCTGTCCCTACAGATGCACCCCCTCTGCGGGGTTGAACGCCCCTGTCAACACCAAGGCAAGCAGGAAAGCGGGGACAGACACAGACCCCCCTCAGCCCAGGCTTTCAGAGAGAGCCCTTGTGTGGGGGGAAAAAGTGGCCCCACAAGCCCTGATTCTGAAACTCAGCCAATTATTGTGTATGAYTGAGGCCTGRGAAAAGAAAGGGAGTGWTAACAGCCTACATGGAGGAGGAATGCCGCATCCTTGGCTACTGYTGAGAAAAGGAGATTGGAATGTAGAAATGATAATGCAGGTGGCTGGAAATTATAAACATTACTAATACTGTAGCTTTTGCAAACTCACCAATTATGTTCTGATTACTAATTAAACAGCTGTCTCTTAACCAATGTATGTTTGACACAAATGTATATTCTGGTTGCTAAAGTGGATAAAAGAGGCTTGTCCCACAATAAACTCCTTCTTTCTCTCTGTTTTTTYMMCCMMYTTTKKKKKKKTTTKKWWYYWWTCYTTTTTTGTCGCTGTTTGGCCAGCAGMRACACCCTTGCAGATTRTTTGGCTCCCACAGAGCCAAACTGTGAATGCCCCAGGGAGGAGGAGGAGGAGCACTCACATGTTGTGGGCGCACAGGGTGCACTCGCTGGCGTAGGTGACACCRTCGGTGCCGCAGACGGGGTCGTAGATCATGGTGCAGGCCATCAGCTCCCTGCCGTCCTTCAGCGTGGACCGGGGGAACCGGCTGCAGTTCAGCTGGGGGAACAAGGACAGGWAAAGCTCTGCTCTGCRCCAARGAGMCCMAAAACAACCCCCCTGCTGATGCCTCTGCCTAAATCTGCTTCCACCAGATCCGAAAAGGATCTGCCACATGACAAATTATGGTTATATATTAACTCGTTCTTCATGGAAAACTAGCAATTTCCTTTCGCAGCCTTCCCTGGAGAAGACTGAATCAAGGCTGGAAGGTAGACATTACTCATTGAGCTCCGCATTTATCACGATGCCCCCATACCTCCCCAAACCCACCAGCATATTACAAAAGGCAGCTCAGAAATAATCTGTAAATCAAAAAGSCACGATTTATGCCCTTCCTGCAAGGGGGCCGCCTGTGACCAAGGTGTTTTTCATGGCCCACAAGAATGGAGGGGRGATGTGCTGACAGGTCTTTTGTTGCAGTGGGACAGTTCCAAGGGCTGAAACCTGCCAGCAGGAACGACAGCTGTGGAAGCTGATTTACATCAGCCGAGGAGCCGGCCTCGTGTTTTAGCACTCCCAGTTTCTCCAGCGTGAACTCTTCCTTCCTGATTTATGTATCTCACCCAGCCCRAGCACAGAGCGTGCTCGGGAAACAAAGGAATGACATTTCATAGTTTGTTTGTATAGAAATGAAATATCTGACTCGGGATGTTGACTCTTTCAAACACATGCTAATGAGGTGGCTTTGTTCTTCTCTCCCCCAGGGAGAGTAAATAGTTTAGAGCTGGCCAAATATAGTTAATCTGGTATTTTTACACGATTTATGTTGGTATATATTAGATTACATTGCATTAACAAAAAAAAACAAAAAACAACACCAAAACCAGAGATGGGTTTGATTCCCCTGATACCTGAGGTATCAGCATTCAAAACAAAGGTAATTTTCTAATCTTTGCAGAACATCTTTTTGTAAAACAGAAGCATTGAGAAGGCACCAGATTCCCTGGGCCCTCTGTGTCTCCTGCCCATATTGCCAAAATTCTGCTGAGTTCCTGCAGCAGCCGTGACAAAGTGCTGTGGGAAAACGATTCTCAGTGTAAAGCCTTAAATCATTTCTCCACCTGTCTCATAACTCAGTCCTCACCTGTCCTCTCCTCTTTCTTTTCCTGGCTGCCTGCAGGAAGTGCACAATGTTCCTGCTGATGGGAGGGTGATRTTCACCCACAGAAGGAAGGGCAGCWCAAGTGTGACYCYCATGGAGGCTGCACCTCCCAAATTAACAGCATTTACTCAGGTTGTGCAGTTGGCATCTGCTCAAACTCCCATTTTCCTCCAGGTTTCACTYACCTGGGCAGCCTCTTCTATGCACCTTCCATCGTGCTTCTTGGCGACCTGGGTTCCGTATTCCCTGGCAGAGAAAACAGAGTTAAAAACGCTCCAGAAATAAACAAACAACCCCATGGGGCTCTCGGGGGGTGACCTGCAGGGCTCACATGTTATGGGCACACAGGGCACAGTCGTTGCTGTAGGTGACACCGTCGGTCCCGCAGAGCTCGCGCAGGATGAAGGGACAGGCAGCGATGGCCTCGCCGGATTTGGCACCACTCAGGTACGTGCTGCAGTCGACCTGGGGACATAAAACAGACCACTCTGATCCTCTAGGTTTTAAAGGCCTTTGTCAGGGGAAAATCAGTGGGTTTTTAAAGTTTAGATTTGCGTTAGAAATTAATTGCGTGATTGTAGTTTGGTATTTTCTGCTAGCAGAGGGAAGAGAGGAACAGCTGGCAAAAGAGATTATTTTCCTAGAGTAGAACATATAAAAGTTTTAAATCAAGCATTCATGAAATCAAAAAGATTGGAAAAGACCTCTAAAATCATCGAGTCCARCCATCAACCCAGMACCACCGTGTTCACCACCAAACCATATCCSCAAGTGCCACATCCAYGTGCCTTTTGAACACTTCCAAGGAATAGTGGTTCCACCAATTCTCTGGTCAGCCCATTGCAATTACCAGCAAAACTTTCACTGAAGGGTTTTTTTCCTAGTGTCTAACCTAGACATCCCCTTACTCCATCTGAAGAATCTGATTTAAAGTCTTTGAGACACTAAGTCCAGGTTGACATTGTTTACTATAGCTGAAATTTTGTTTCGGTGTTTCCAAAAGAGCAGCAAGAACTGTTTCACCAGCTTCTGTTGCAAAAATATTTAYAATACACAGAATCTAATAGTTCAAATATTTGAGGATAAATAGACAAAAACCTATTGGAAATCAGTCTACATTAGCTCAACATCACTGACACTTCACTGTCATTTTGCACAATCTCCCCAGTGCAGCGTCTCTTTCCCATATTTCCCACGTGGTCCAAGAACAAATTAAAGCCAAGACCACACTTTAACAACGTACCTTTTCTACAGAAAATATATTGCAGTCCCTCAGGATGCATGAAATTATTTTTGGTGCTTCAGAGCTGCTCTGCATAAGCAGAATAAATGTGTCGAGATATTATCAGCACATATTGTTACTGTGCAGGATAATAAAGCTATTTCTGTGCACATACCTGAGAGCAGATTTGTCCTGGCTGACCAGAGTACAAGGATTTTTTTTAACCTGCCTGTCTAGTGCAATGGAAATCCTAGCACTGAATAAATCYACAGACATCTAACACAGCCTTCTGCCTCCTCTCCCGTGGTGCTAAAATGGGCTGCACAGCTCTTGGGCTGACTCTGATGATCTCTGTTCAGAGATCAGCAGCACTGGGACATTTTGTTTCTCGAGTCCCAGCCTGTCTCTGTCCTCTCTTGCCCTCATGTACAGCACATTGGCAGCTGAGGAGAAGCACAGCACCCCACTTTACCCATCCCTGGGTGCACTGAGCCCAGCCAGGGTCCTCCTGGGGAGCACAGAGAGAGCAGATGGTGCTCATTTTTGCAGCTAAAAGTGCACTTACAGGAGTGCTCTCCTCCTTGCATCTTCCATCGTGGCTTTTCTTAACATCAGTCCCGAATTGTCTGAAAGGGAGAGGTTGGGGTTAGCACACTCAGCACCCTGGCACATCCAGGTGCCACAGAGAAAAAGCCAAACCCACAGCCAATAYAGATGATAAAGGAGGCACCTGATTGCCTGATGAACCTGCTCTCCCCATCATTAGAAAGTGTAATTTTAAGTGGTAACAGACTCATCAGGTGCCCTCTCTGTGGTGTCTAACAGCTCCATCCACCCTTTCCCCTGCCCAAACATCACAGCCCTCACAGCTCAGATTGAGAGCTGGCCCTCCCACAGCTTCCCCAGAAAGCAAAAAGAGCAAAAGGGAACAAAATCAAGGTGACAAGGGCTCCAGGAGGTTGAGAGAGAGCAGAGATACCTTAGCACCAAAGGAAAAGCCATCTGGAGCCCTAACCCTGGCTTCCCACTCCAAAAGAGAGTCCTGGGTGTGACACTCACACGTTGTGGGCACAGATGCTGCAGTCGTTGTCGTACGTGAACCCATCAGAGCCACACACGGGGCGCAGGATCCTGGGGCAGCGCACCAGGGCTTTGCCACCCTTCACCTTTCTGGCTGGGAATTGACTGCATTCAAGCTACAAAAAWACAGCAGTGTCAGACCTGAGGAATATCTTGTTCTTTAACAAATTCCATCATAACATGCTGCCTTGTCTCTGGCAGCTGGGATGCTGAGACAACACCAGGGCTGCGACTCAGCTCTTGCAAAACCGGGCTGGGTCAGTTCTGCCTGAACCCTCTCACACTCAGGGGGAGCTGCACAGCACCATATAGTGTGTGAGGTGCCAAATCCCTGGGCTAAGCACCTTGGTCAGCCCCAAATACAAGATATGTCAGAAAAGAAAATAAAAAACTTTAAAACATAGCCCCTTTTTGATTGTGTAGTGAAAGAACTTGGACTTTGCATTTGGAGGGCATCATCAAAGGAAGATTTAAGCCCAGACTGACCAGCTTCCACATTTGTGTGTTGGCATGTCCTTCACACCAGCTCTGGGCCTTCTCAGCTGGTACATTGATAAAAACTTCAAGTGTGCTCCACGTTCCAGAGCATGTTCCCACCCAAAAACTGGTGCAGGTGTGAGTTCATCAGGAGAACTCTGTGCACAGCTCCCATCCAGCCCATCTGCCAGGGCTGTTGGGAAAGGAAGGCCCAGAGGTTTTGTAGGCATCCTCAACACAAGAGGCTGACAAGACTTCACAGACATGGAGAAAGCCAGGCTTCAGGCCAGCTGACTTTCAGAGTGGCTGTCACCTCAGGGCACCCTTGAGAAGATGCAGCTAAGAGAGATAAGCTTACACTGAACCCTTACCTCGGCAGTCTTCGGTCTGCACCGTCCACTGTGCTTCTTGCCAACGTGGGTCCTTTGTTCTCTGGAAAAGAGAAGCAATAAAAATTGAGGAACTAAATRCTTAACCTCTTGGTCAAAGTCATGTGCAAAATGAAGCAAACCGTGGCTTCTATAAAACGTGTTCAGAATGGCTACTTTACTCATTAACAAGCTCATCCCATCCTCTCCTAACATGCAATTTAAAACAATATTGTGAATTGTTCCTTCCTCTGCCCAGCCCACAGACTCATCCAAGGAGCTGCCTTGTGACTCTTTGTGAGCACAGAAAAGGCACCAGAAAGAAACTCAAGGCAAATCCAAACCCAATCCCATTTCTGAGACAATTGAAGGAACGGGAATAAGCAGAAATGCAGCAGGATGGCTCTCAGGACTGCTGGGCACTCAGAAGGAGCACTCTGGGCATGGCACTCACGCRTTGTGGGCACAGATCGAGCACTCGTTGTCGTATGTGTTGCCATCTGTGCCACAAACTGGATTCAGGTCCCTCGGACAGGACACCAGGGCTTTGCCGTCTTTGGTCACTTGTGATCGGTACCTGCTGCAGTCAACCTGGCMAAACAGGGACAAATCAGTCTGATGGAGCCCTTGCTGGGCAAGAGAAGTTGATTCAAAACCTTTTCATTCTGTGTCTCAGCCTTCATTGCTTCTGTAACAGGACAAAGACCTGGTGCACTAAAGCTAAATTTCCAATCAGAAATGAGCTATCTAAATATYATCCTAATTCTCCAGGAGGCATGAAAAAGGATTATCTTGGAGAAGGGATCCTTCAGGCAGAAGAACACCTACAAAATTTAGGGCCTAGTCTTATTAAAAAAAAAATTTAAATCCTGAATTTCTTGAAATAAGAACCGTTTTTCCCCAGCTGTAAATCTGACTAAAACTGTTTAGATTTGTGTTGGTTTTCTCCAAATTTTTCCAGCTCTGTGATTGCTTCTTACTCCAGATTCCCCATAGTTCAGCACAGGGTTTGAAAGGATAGGCAAGGATGGTTATCTCTCTGTTAGAGAATGGAAATCTTAAATCCCAGAATTTTGATGCTGAAATACAGAAGCTTCTCCTTCTGAGGCATCAGACYGTTGGCCTCAGACAAAGATACAATAAAGTGTGCTCTATAAATATTTATGGTTAGTGCTCCTGAGAGTCTCACCACGTCTGGGAATACAAACAGCATGGGAGTTTCGAATCCCTACTGCCCAGGGTGGAAATGTTCATGGTCTCCAGAGAGAAAACCACCAGCCTGCACAGCACGTTGGCAAGAGAAATCTTGTCCCCCCTGCCTTCTCCTGGGGACATAAGCCAACTCCTCATCCCATATCCATCTCCTTCCTCATTCCTCAGTTTGGTGTGGTAAGAATGRGGTGACCTTCTCTCTGGAGCAGGGAGGATCCCAAATCCACCCCCAAGKTGCAAAAAAGCAAAGCATGGACTGRAAYCCTCAAACACCCCTTCCTATTGACCTCTTGCAGCTTTCTAGGGAAACCTGTGGGGTCCTCAGGATTTTATCAGCAGCCCTAAGAGATGGATTTTTCACTTAGCACTTACAGCGACAGACTCCTTGCAGGGTCCATCATGGATTTTGGTAACATTGGTGTCGTGCTCTCTGAAAAGAAGAAAAGCTTTTGTTAGAGAGCATTGAGAATAACTTTCCCCTTGAAACTGCAGGCGCTGGGACAGCAAAGCAGAGTCCCACCCCTCTCTGTGTGACACTACAGCTGCTTGACTTGTGTGATTGTGCCCCACAGRTGGCAGCTGCTAATGCACAGAATCCCCATTCCCATGGGAATTGTTAGGAGTAATTAGATGTTACAAGCAACACTTTGATCTGCTCATGGCTCTGCTCCGGTTCTTTTTGTGATTCTCCTCATGAGCACAGATAAAAAAAAAAAAAAAAGGTGAAGAAAACTCAGGCTGGCTGAAGAACCACGAGCAGACAATGCAAGGAAACCTACAGGGACACCTGCCTTAAAATTGGTATTTTACAGAAGTGCTGCTGAGAGCCTCAACTTGCTGATTATCCAGGAGGACATTCCACACACGAGACTTACGCGTTGTAGGCACAGATCCCACAGTCGTTGTCGTAAGTGAAGCTATCTGAGCCACAGACTGGTTTCATTATCCTTGGGCATGCTACCATGACGTGATCATCTACCACACCTCTTCGGTAATGGCTGCAATCAACCTGTTAAAAATGCAGGAATAGAGAAAAAAAAACCCAACATTTTTTACATAAAAGTGTAATGCTCTTACATAGGCTTCTTACTCTTCCTCAACCTTTGGGGACAAATCCAGCACCAAACTAATTTCTCTATCAAAAATAGAAACTAGAAATTCTGTGGGAATTCTCTTCCAATGGAAAAAAAAAAGGCATAGCAAGAAGGATTTGGGTTTTGTGAGGCCCTTCATAAGATCCTGCTGGAGCTCTCCAGGTGGTGAGATCCAACCTCCAGCCAACATCTTATTTTTATTTCAGTCCCAGTTAGAGAAGCTAGAAGTGTGAAGTGGAAAATCACAGAGACATGGTATCAGATCACCCATAAAAACCCTCTTAGCTTTGCTGATCTCCAGATTTCCTTTCCCTTGGGGCTGTGCAGACCAGCTGTGCMCATTCTGTCCTCCTCCTGCGTGGTGTTTGAACCGTCCCCATTACAGATTTTGTCTTACCACGATGGGTTTCGGGTCGCACTCTCCATCRTGCTCCTTCTCCACGCTGGYGCTGTGTTCCCTGGAAAAAAGCAGMCCTGAGTCAGGGATCAGGGAGCAGCAGCACCTCGAGGCTGCAGAGACAYGTGTTCCTCTGCCCAGCCACGCTGGGGACAAAAATGCCACCCCTGTGGGGCTCCCAGCAGGACTCACTCGTTGTAGAGGCAGATCCCGCAGTCGTTGCTGTASGTGTTGCCATCGGTGCCACACACTGGTTTCAGGTGCCTTGGGCAAGCCACCCAGGACCTCCCATCTTTGGTAATGCCACGGGAGTACAAGCTGCAATCAACCTGTGGAAGCAGCACAGGATCAGCCCAAATTTTGGTACRAAACCCCCCAGCATCCTCCCACCGCCGCCGCGCCCTCCCGTGAAAGGCAAATCAGAGGCGTTTTTGGGAATCTGCTCAGGCAGGCAGGAGAAGGGAGCCTTCCCTTCGGAATTTTCTGATTTTGCACTCGTGCCGGGGCCCAGGGAGGAGGGCTGGCTGTGGGTGAGCCAGTGCCTAATTAGGACAGTGGTAATTGGGAGCCCCTGGGCTCCGCAGCGGATCCTTCCAGATCGTGCTGCACTCTGGAGAGTTACGGGAGCCTCGGAGCTGCGTGGGAGGAACCTGCAGACAAATCCACAGCTCAGGCCCTGCCTGCTGCTTTTCTCTCTGTGAYATAGGTACAGAAATTTATGCAAGGWGCACGGTTCTCTGGGTCTTGCTGTATGGAAGCAATTATCAGAGTCGCAGTGTTTGATGCTTTCAAGCGTGTCATCCTAAGACRTTTTTCCTCACGGGGAGGCAAACTACTGCCTTTGGCTGGGAGTAACTAAATTACGGCTAAGAGTTAATATAATGGGAGTGTACAATTGCTTCTTGCTTTTTCATTTTATTTAATGAGCTGAAAATATTGCAAAAAACGGGTATTTTTACATTCTTGTGAAATTGGCAATATCATTCAACCATGCACTGGCAAGTATTATTTTTACAGCAAAAATTTCATTAGATTTAATCCATGTGCTCATCAGGTAGTTACATACTGTTTCTACTTTACCAGAAGCCTGAATAGAACATAATAAATAGATCTGTAGCTCACCTGAACTCCAAAGGCAGTACCTGAAAGGAAAAAATGGAGACAGAAAAAAAATTAGTTATTGATATGCAGAGAAAACATATGTAAATAATTGCATGAAACTATTAAATTGAGTGATTAGTCAACACTAGTTTATTTTGTTCAGAAAAATATGGAATTTTTCATTATTCCAATAAATCGCCATAAGATGTATTAAAAGCTAATAAATAAAGTTTCATTGCATTTCTGAGAGGAGATAAACCATGTGAGTGCACATATTCATCCACCACTAAGATGTTACAGGTAAGCGACACAGATACTTTCAATTCCATTCTCTTGGATTTTAAACTCTTCTAAAGACTTTTATGTTTGGCTTTCAAATGTTTGGACATTGTATTTAAGATGACTGTCACCACCAGCACTGTCCATCTCCAAACAAATCATTCTCAATTACCAGGAGCAGTCCAGAAAATTCCCAGAGCAATCCTAGAGGCTCCAGTTTGCATTTATATTGCTCACATGGATAATGATGCCATTTCTTACAGTTTCACTTTGCCTTTATACACAGGATTACCACATGTAAGCCCCTACCATGTACTAAAACTGCTCCTACAAACCAAGGAGATAACAGTTGCATGAATTTGCTGAAACCTCAATCTTGAAACTTAATTTTTTTGCTGTGTCCTCTCACAAAGGCTATTTCTTCATGGAACAAGGTTCTCCTCCATGTTGCAAGGCTTTTACTGAAACAAAAACTCAACTCTGACTCAGCCAGACCRATCCTTGCAGTACCCCAGGAAATACTCACCCAAGCAGCAGCAAAGGGCAAGAGCTGCCCTCACCAAAGCTCCTGTCACCTTCATGGCACCAGGGAATCCCTCTAGTGCAGCCTGCCTGCTCTCTGTGCGGGAGAGGAAGAGTGCAGGGAGGAGCAGGAATATATAGCACACCACGCTATCAAGTGGTCCCACCTCATTAGGTAATGCTCCCAGCCTGTCATCACCATCCAAAGCCAAAAACGTGTTTACCCAGCTCTGGATGTCTGGCTAATGATTGATGCAAGGTTGTGTGCCAGGAAGGGGATTTGGTGTGGCTTGAGGTGAACGGGGCCCGTGCCAGGACCCCTCTCCTCCCCTGCACCCTGCCCTGCCCCTCGAACGCTGCAGCACTCTGCAGGCTCACGTCTCCCCTGTGCCTACTTAAATGCAATTAGGACTTTCTCCTCGTCTGTAATTTTCAACTGAGCTGTCAACTGACAGCCAAWCCCCCCGTTATTTAACCTCAGAGCGTGGTTTTGTACTCTTCACTGCTGTATTTCAGCCTGGTTTGAGCCCAGGCAGTTTCAGCCCAGGTCACCCTGTGTTCTGCAGGAGGAATCCTGCTCTTCTCCTGTTTAAAAAACTCAGCAGCGCTCTGCTCTGCATGCCAACTTTTCCTGTGATACAGCAAGGAGCAAAAATACTAAGTTTGGTCCTGAAAATCCAYCTTTTTTGGCTGTTCACTGGTAAATCCCATAGCACTTTCTGCTCATCTGCTTCCACCTCCCCCGTGGCCAGTCCCTGACCCACCTTACCAAACCTAAGTGACACCAACCCCCAGGGCAGAGGGCCAAATGCCTTTAATGTCTGCACAGACGAGATGTACTGTACTTCCTTTACCTAGGAAGTCAGCCAACTTTGCAAAGATTGGTATTAGCCCACGCATGGTTTGCTTCCTGAAAATTCACTGTGCACGTTATCTCTTTAGGCTTTGTATCTTTAGTTTTCTTCAAATATCTCCTTAAGGCTTGCCCRCTATTAAGGTAATGGAACTTAGATTGGCCCTGAACACTATTTTTTTTTTTTTGTCCTTTATGTAAGGAGATTTGTGGCAATTTTTTGGATTAAACTCCATTGTAGACTTCTCAGCTGGGAGCCTAAATTTTCCAAATCTCTCGCTAACTTTTAATCTTTCATATTCTGTACTTGGTAATCAAAATCCTTGCTTGCAGATCTATTTTTGACATAATTTAAACAGAGCGAGCTTGCGTTGAATCATCAYAGTTTTATTTTCTAAGAGAAGGACATTTCCAACATCTTTCTCCCTTGAAAAGCAAATCCACAATAACACAGTTTTAGGGATTACCTGGTGGAAAAATATTTGCTTTCATATCCAGGAGCTCTACTAATATTAGTTTGCGGTGTGCATCTGCAAAGCTAAACCTTCTCCAAATGCCAACRTTTCCTGCTACATTAGTCGCCAGGAACACCAGGGATCATCTCCCTTTTCATATTCCTTGGTTTCATTCCTTCCTCCTGATGTTCTGCCCTGTGTTTCCTGACCTTTCCCTTATCTCAGTTCCACCAAGTGTCAAGGACTCCYGCACTTTGGATCGATGCAGACCTCGGCCCCAAGGACCCCTTCTCRTCCCGATTACAATATCCATCTCGCAGGCCTTATTCCAGCCAAGACCAGCATCCATTAATGCTTCCTGGCAGTGGAAAATGATTCCTGACAACTTAATTGCCAGGCTCTGCARAAGCTGTCATGGTCAAGCAAATGTCCGCAGCGCTGACACCTGAACCCTRTCGGAAAGGAGATATTATTTGCAAACCAAATCTGCAGCTGAAGTGGATTGACTCAGCATGTTCTGTCAAAAGCAAAGTAATTCTCTTCCAACCAAGCTATTAAATTTGGGAAGCAGTTTGCAATAGGAGACGGARTAAAGGGACAGGAGAGCAAACACCTGTCAAGGATCTGGAGAAGGAACTAGGATTTAGAGAACACCGCRGCCACAGCGCATGCCTGCTGTGCCCTGTGCCAGACGAGGCTCACGGAGCTCAGCTTTGGGCTCCTGCCCTGTGCACAAGGAAGATCCATACTGTGACCCTCCCAGAGAGCTGCCTGCTTCACAGAGAGTGATTCAGCACAGCTTTTTCCACCAGGAATTTGTCCCTCGGGACAGAGCCTTTCAGGAGCAGGGAAGCAGGTGCAGCACATTCCACCCACGCTGGACTGGGAGACCTTTGGTTGTGTTTACACCCTTGTGCTTGTGCAACTCCCACTTGCAGTGATGCTGTGTTGACATCCACCTGTTTATTTTCCTTAGGTGGGATTTGCAGCAGGCTGAGCAGCTCTGGACATGAGCACACCACTCCTTCTGCTGCCTCTCCAGGTTACCTCTGTCCCCAGCTGTGAATCATCTGTCTCCATCTCTGCAGAATTTCACTGGCACAGGCCACRAAGGGAAGCAACTCCTTTGAGGCAAGAAGGCAATCAAAGCCAACCCATGTGTTTTTCAGAAATATAGGCATAAATTCTCCATGCTTCCCACCCTCAAACCACAGGGGTGGCTGTTACTACACCCAGCATTAAGCTGTTTCTTTTGGGACCTTCTCTATCAAGGATTTGGATTTCTAATTTGCAAGCAGTTGCATCCTGTTTGCAGTGAAGAACTTGAGTGGATCTGCTCATACCTTCATGCAGAGGAAAGCACTGAAAGTTTTTTTGTTGCAGTTCCAGAGGAAGAGCTGGGCAGCAGGAGAGATCTTGCAGGAGAGTAGAGCAGGGAAATCCCAGGAAAATTGCCTGGACAGGAGTGCCTGTAGCAGGGAGCTCACTGCAGTATGGAAACTCCTGCAGGGAAAAACAGATGTTCTAACAGATGCCAAATAGAAGCCCCAAAGAGAAAAAAGAGAGAGGCCCCTTCATGAGTCCCCAAGGTGAAAGCAGATGGGCTTTGGAGCAGAAATTGTGATAATCAAGACAACACTGAAAGCCCCAGGTACCCATATGYTGCAGTTGTGTGATGGGGCTGAGCATCACCAGGGTGCAGGGAGAGCCAGAGGGGCTTCCCTGCTCAGTCAGCATCCAGATCTCCCTGCCACAATTCACCCACTTCTTAAAGGAACAAATGCCCCTAAAGTGCAAGATTTCCAGCACTGTCGGCTGTGACAGCCTGTGGTGGGCAGAGCACACCGTGGGGCCATGCCAGGGCTCTCCCTCGGGGTGGCTGGAAGCTGCTGGGCAGAGCTCCCGGGCTCCAAATGGACAGAAAAACACCACGGGGAGTTCAAGGTCTGCCGAGGCATCTGCCAGAGTCCACAGTCCTCACTCTCCACCAAGAGCAGCATTTGCATGCCCTCAAGAGTTGCATAAGTTCCTGACACCTTCTATGAAAAACGAAAAAAAAAAAAAAGAAGAAAATTTGATGACACTTAAGGTCCCTGCAGAGGGCATTTTAGCTCAAAACCCAGCCACGTTGAGAGGCTGGAGACAGCTCATAATGCCAGTCCTGCAAAACCTCAGGAACTGCTGTGAACCACACGGGGTCYGTGGTTATTGGCAAGCAACACCCTTAATAAAGTGTAATTTACAGCAAACCCAAGAGTCCCCAGAGCGCTGGTACCTTTCCAGTTTCACAGAGGACTGGCTTGGCCTCCTTACCATTTTAAAGGGCAACACAAAGGGCAACTGAGAGCAAACACAAAAGAAAGAGGGGTAAATCTCCAGCACCTCGTGAGCCTTTGCCTCTTTCTCCTCAGGAGTTACAAAGCATGGCATCCCTCCGGAACTGAGCTGTGCTGCCAGGGACCTTCTCACCAGAAAAACCTGCAAAAARGGGGTAGAAGGCAAGAGCAGAGWGAGCATTCAGGCTGCTGGGAGCACRATGGAGCCAGCCCTGCTGCCARCAGCAGCACAGGCAGCTTTAGCAAGTCCCTGTCCTGGGCCTCCTCAGCAGATGGGCTTGGAATCTGATTAACCATCCCTTATCACCAGCTGCGATTTTTGTGGATGATAATTTCTGCTGGCAGCAGGAGAAATTTAGAAAGTGCTCAGATACTGACAGAAGAGGCTACTGGGGCAGTCTTCATCAGTTTATTGCTTTTCAAGCACAGTTAATGAAGGCTTTAGGGGTCATTATTTGAAAACTTAAATACTTGAAATCACTACAAATCATAGTAGCTTTCAAGTGCACTGATTTTCCTTTGCAAGAATTTATTTTAAGCCACAAATTGTGCACTGCTTTTATGAAATCATGTAGATGCCCCTGCACATGGTGTTAGCTGGAATCAGTGAGCACACATCATCAGAGAGCATTTTTGCAGTCTGACATTCATCACTCTCMGGCTGCATAAATAACATTCAAGAATGTACTTGTTTCATCTCAGCTTAAAGATAAACTCTGCATTCCCCAAAACAGGTAACCAGCCCCAAACTGGTGACTCTCACCCTACATGACTCAACCACATGAAGGGATTTTCCACGTAGAAAGAGGCAGTCATAATTTATTTCTAAATCATAGTGTTTGCTCAYGTTAAAAATAAGCATTCGAACAATTAACAACCACTTCTGGCAGAGTSTGCTGATAATGAAATCAGTTTATATTATTATCAGCTGCAATAAAACATGATGCATGCGTAAGCATTTTGAGGGTTTAAAATCAATTCTCATTAACTGCAGCAGAAAAAGAGGATTTGATAATTTAATTGAAAGAATTCTACGTCTTTGGTGGGAGTGAAATTAATTGGTATTGGGTAAAATCCTGTCAAAATTTGAAAGTCACTTCAGCCTTATCTGCAAGAGAAAATTGTTTACAGATCAGGTCACAGCTAAAATGGACTCAAACACTGCAAATGTTCATTCAAGGTCTTCTGGAAATGTCCTGCAATAAAGTTTATACAAATAAAGAACCTATTTGCTTTAAGTAACAGCTATAAAGGAAAGTACAGGAAGTACGTGCGAACCGCCAGCAGAATTCTGCTAACCCACCCTCGGTGTCTCCTGTTCTGCAAACCCCACCCCATTCCCAGATCCACTGACCCCAAAAAAACACAGGGAAACCCTTGGCTCGGAGGCCTGGCTTCATCTGACCATGAATTAGAATCATGTGTAGGTCAGTTACATCTCAAAACAGCAGCACTTTTCCTTAAAAAGCCTAAAGTCATTCCATGCCATGGGGCTGCTCCCTTCTCCATCTGTCCCAGCACCAGGACCCCAAAGGAAGGAGCCTTCTCTCCTTGTAGGAGATGGATCCTGAGCTAGGCTTTGGCTGAGCCCTCCAGGAGTTCAGGCAGAGGGTGACCCAGCAGCAGATGCAGAACATCCATGAAACACCACAATGGTGAGCTCCCTGCACTGCCCCAAGGGTGCTGTCAGTGCTTCTGCCCTCTCACAGCCAGAAATACCAACCAAATTCACACCTCCAGATCCCAGACCTCTCTGGCCTCAGCACAGCTCCTAACAGAACCACTCAACATCTATCTACACCCCAGCATTGCCCCAAAGTGTGGTCTGGATTTCCCAGTCACTCACCTGGAAGAAGGCACTGTGCATCATCTGAACTGCCATGGGGTGTTTTAAAATCAAAATATTCTCCGTAGGTTTCCAAATGTAAACCAAACAAATCTCAAACAACCCTCTGAGGTAGGTAAGTATCGTTTAATGTTGGTTTTACAGGCAGGAGAAAAGGGCTGATAGGGCAGTGAAAGTGATTAACCCAAGACCCCGTAACGAGCCAGAGAGAACCTGACCCCTGACCCCTCCTCACAAAACCCCAGACCACACTCTTCCTCCTTGGGTCCAACATCTTCGCCAGGTATTTACAGCAGCTGGTGCTTATTGCCTAGGCAAAAGCCACACTGGGGGCTCGTGTGTCCCTCCCCCGAGGCTCAGTGAAGAAAAGTGACATGAAGCTGAGGAGTTATCTTTATTGGAGAAGCACGGTAAGACACAGCGAGGCACACACCACCGAGGCCCCACAGCCTTTCGCCCTCCACCTGAGCAAGGATGGGCTCTGTTTGCTGCAGAAGGGGATGAAGGCAGCTCTGGCAGCCCTGGGGACTCTGCAGCTCCCCTGGTGCTCGACATCGACTCTTCCTTTTCTCGCTCTGCAGAGACAGAGGGTGGACAGTTCATTATTGTGATCCCAGAAGGCAAAGGGACCTGAAAACACCATGAGGAAACCTTAAATTTGTGGTTCTGGGCCACCCCTGCCTCCCTGGGATGGGAGACAACAGCAGGCTGCTCTGCCAGCATCCTCTCTGTTCAAAAAATACAGAGCCAGGGGAAAAAGGTGGGCAGAGCCCTTTACTGCAAGACCCCACAGGCTCAGCCCCACCATCCGTGGCTGCAGGAAAAGGGAAAATTCTGCAGAACTCTCCCTCCCAGCCCTGCAGCTTGTCCAGAGAAGGTGGGACACTCCAACCCTCATGGGACACTCCAGCCCTGGTGGGAMACAACCCCCAAAGGACAGGCTGCCCAAGCCACTGCCTCTCCTCCCTCCGTACCTTTGGTCACAGCTGATCCCTGGTGTTTGCTGGCAYTCTGAACTCCATTACTCCTGGAAAGGAAGAGCAAAAAATAAGCTCAGCCCCAAGTTTGACCACCTGTGTGTGACACTGGTGTTGGTGTGACAGCCCCTCCACAGCCTGGCACAATGGCAAGCAGGTTGGGCCACTGCCAGCTGAAGAGAACAAGATTTATTTCAGCCTTAAGCTAGGTGCTTTCCACACCTGTTTTCTAATCTAGGAAAGGTCCTGCTTTTCTTCTTCTGTTCCTTTGGCCACCTTGAAAAGCAGCGTGGCAAAACAGAGAGCATTGTAAGGAAACTGGGACTTGCCCATTGCAAACCTGGGAGTTATCTGTTTGTTGAGAAACAGGTTTTTAAAAAAAAGGAGAAACTGGATAACCCCTTTTTTTTCCCCCTGATCTATGGACCAGCGTGGGCAGACTGGTGGCTACTGCCCAGGTGATTAGTGTGAAAAACTTTGAACAAGTAAAGGAGCTGCAAGATACGCAGGATTAAAAGTCAAAGGTGCTGGAAAGATCCAAAATCAATTCATCCACGTGGCACAGCCCTGCAGGACCTACCAGCCAGTTAAGTTACCAAGAAAAGATATCTAAACCCAGGATGCCGACCTATATTTGTCATCAGCAAAGCAGAAAAGGATCAAAGGAATTCAGTTACGGCAGAGACCTCCCAGAGAAGGTGGCGAGACYCAAGGCTGGCCAGTGGGGACAGGCTCTCTCTGCAGCAAGGTTTTCCACCCCAGCCATGCCCAGATACACYCTTTAGAGTCAGATCTCTCTCAAACCATGCTGCTCCCAACTATTCCCACAACCATCCCTCCCTGATGGCCATCAGGTCACCAGAGCTGCCAGAAACACCTGGAAATCCAGCAGGAGCTTTGCAGCAGGAGCAGCTGCAGGCACAGAGCTGCGAGGGGATGAGGCAGCTTTAACACACATTTTCTCAGGCAACACCCAGCACTYTCCATGGATAATTTAAAAATACAGCTCAAGGAAATACTACATTTTTTTAGGTAACAATTYCTTATCTTCCTCCAAAGCATTTCACGTTCTGCACATTGCAACTCTCTAAACCCATTTTTGATGCCAAAAGCACTGCTGGAGCTGCTTTCCTCCAGGTTTTAGTAGCATATATTGAGTGCCTGAATCTTCAGCAGAAAGAAAAATTCGTTATACTGCAAGTGAGTAAGAATTCCAGTGCCAAAAATAACATTGCTTTGTGCATTGTTTATAAGCTCCCATAAATTTCCAGCCTGATTCTTCAGGTGACTYAATAAACATAAAGAATAAATCATTGTGCATATCCGGGGCATTTTTTTKGGGCTTTTCTTGCCTCAAGGAAAAAGCTTATCCCTTTGACTTTTAATTGTATCTGTCTCTTCTTGGAATACTCAACACAGCTACAAAGCTCTGTGACTTTCAGTAAATGGCATCCCCCTCTTATTGCAAGGGCTTGAGAGCTGTAACAGCCTGGTGAAACACCAAACAGCAAGGAATTCCAGAGTAGGAACAGTTTTGTGGGAATCCTCTCTATTTTTCAGTTGCCATGGTGTATCCAGTSTCATTCTCTTTCAGAACTAACAGATTCACAAAGTGCCTCCTCTCCCTGCACTCACAGGCCAATCGTGGCTCCATCTCCCTAAAGATTGAGACACAAAGGCCTCCAGTACCACCACAGCCAAAATTATTTCTCTCTGCACTTCAATTTCTTTGAGTTTAAACCAAGTTTAGAGCACTCTGCTGCTTTACAGAGGAGGAGGGAAGGAACTATGATGTTTAGTGTGTTTTGGGATCTCTGGTGTCCTGGCACTGAGCAGAAGACATGGAATTTTACCATGGCATGATGGCTCTCATACCCCAGAGCTCTCTGCTGCCTACAAGCACATGGATCCCTCATCCATATTCAGAAGCCAAAATTCCCATTCAAAACTTCCCAGAAATCCCTTTGCTAGTTTCAATATTTGGATTGTCTCCCATTTTAGAGTAGGAACAAATTGAGTTTCTCCAGAGTTGGTGCCAATGAGGACAGTCCTCCCCAGGTGGCACAGGACATCCCAAGCACAGTCACAAACTGGGAGTCACTGGCTGCCAATCCAAGAGCTGGAGGCTCTCAAGCTTCCACTGGTGGAAACACAAAGCACAACTGAGAAATCTTTAACTCATCTGCTGTGGGATTGCACAAGATGTCAAGGCTCAAGACCTTTCCCGAAAGTATGCCACCTAGTGAATAATCTTCATTTCCCAACTATCTCCCTGGATATTGTTTAGGGAACAAGCCCTTCATGCTTCATACAGTTCTGGTTTTTCCAGCTTCATCAAATTCCCAGAGGAAGAAAGTCAGCTGTTTTCCCAGACACATCACACTCCTACCACGCAGCCTGGGCAAAACATGGAGACTATGCCCAGTTTATGTATTAAATTCAAGTCTCAACCTGTATTTAAACACCTGGACCATGAGCATCCATTCCTGGGGACCCTAAAGATCCTCTCACAGGTTCAGAGGATCCCCAGCAGGCACTTGAAGTGGGATACCACACACAGCCTGAGAGGCGCTTTTTCTTTTTTTTTCTCCATCTCTTGGCAACATTCCACTCCAGAAAAAAAAAGATAAAATAGAAATAGGGGCTTCAAATAGGCTGCAGAGCAAGCCTTTAACGAGCCCCCTGTTAATTGAAGGAACAAGTTATCTCTGTTAGTTAACCTGCCAYTGGGGTCAAAGCGTGGCCACCCAGCCCCTGCCGAAGGGGCAGCTGGTGACTGCAGCCACTCCTCATTCCTCACTGCCTATTGTGGCCACCTGGATCAGGTCAGCACAGGCTGAGCCGGTGCCAATGGGGAATTTCCACCAGGGAAAGGGAGAGGTTGATGGTTGGCAGCCCAGCTGTGGTTTGCCGCTTACCACTTCAGGGCCAGGCGCTCGGCACTCGCCTCGATAGTTTACCGTGATGAAGTTGGAAGCTCTCCTGCAAAGGGAGGACAAGACATYGCTTATTATTCACTTGCAATGCCACAGCTCTCTGCATGACAGTCCTCTGTGGGCTCCTCAATGCTTTGATGCYACTTCCAGTGTGATGGCATTTATTAGTCCCCAAACAATCTCCTGATGGGGCAGAGAGGGAATARGGGACCCTGGCAACTTGTGTATCTTAATTAGCTGTCATCAGATTAATCTCAGGCATTTTGATCTATGTTTGCTTAACAGCGAAGCACCAAGGACACGCTTGATAGTGAGTCATGATGTATCAAAACAAACACTGTTCTGCAAAAGACACTCGGGAATGGTGGATGGCCCTGCATTACTGAAATCTCTCCACCTACTCACATGGCAGCTGAACACAAGTCACATTCATTTTTGTATGTTTTCCCATCAGTGCCACAGACTGGTTGTGAGGATTCGCTGCAGAAAATCCTTCCACCCTTTACCCCGTGCAGAATTCGATCACAGTCCAGCTGAAGAGAGAAAGAAATCACATTTGGTGCCGGTTCACTTGCAAGACCCTCCTTGACTCGAGCTGAAAGCACTCACAAAGTCAGCCTTGCACGGGGCCCCTCTGCCCTGGGTCACATCCACCAGGGGTCACTGGGTCACCTTCCAGCCAGGCCAGGCTTGGAARGAAATCATGTCTCTTGTCGGACCAAGATTTTGGGGACGGAGCCCTGATGCCCCACTCATCTGATCCACCCAAGGTTTATTGCTCTCAAAGTCCACCCAAAAGACAAAAAAATCATCTTCTACCTGTACCTAGCTATCCTTATCCTGACACCTTTTTATCTCCAAGGACTGAGATGAAACCCAGTGGCCCAAATGAAGGAAGAACGCCTGGAGCAGGCTGGCTGTGCCCGCGGGCGGTGCGACACGCAGCGCTCCCCACGCCCACGACAGACACGAGCAGCTCTGACTAACGGGGGGTGCCCTCCTGCTTCCTCTCCCGCACCGCAACGGGAACATTTAGGCACAGTTTTCCCTACAAAGCACACGTGGCACAGCCGGGACGGGCTGACAGAACGAGGAGCGGCCGTGCAGGGATCCCAAAAAGGCTCTGGCAGGCTGCGAGAGGAGCGGAGCGGGTGTTTTGCACGGTCATAGCAGGTTTCCGACAGCAGAGGTCAGGGACAGCACAGCCTGTTCCCTGGCACGCACAGCCCCTTCCYCAGCCCCACCGCAGCTCCAGGAACCGAAAAAAGACCGAGACGAAGAGGTGACTAATGGGCTCCCCAACCCCTTCTCCAGGTGCCACAAAAGATGTTGCAACGATGCAAATGGAGCAATGGGACTGAGAGAACATTCCACTCTCTGCTCTGCCTGGAGATGCAGCTTTGAGCACAAAAATGATGGTTTATCAGCAGCCCCACAGAGCAGGAGGCACCCCAGGGAAGAAAGGTGTCATAGCACAGGGGGGTTTTGGTGATTTTGGGGTGCTGTGATAGCACCTGCCGGGTAAACGTCACTTGCTAATTTCCATAATGTGCTGCTTCCTCCCTCATCTGGGTAATTATCAGTGACGTGAGAGCAGACAATGCTGACCTTTGCAATCCTCTGCTGGGTGCTTCCTACGCACCAGACACTGCTGGATGCAGCACAGGCCAGGGCAGGAGGCCAYCCCACCGGCCCCAAGGTGCCCACAGCCAGTGCCACCAGTCCTTGGGCTCTGGGAATTGTCTGTGACAAAACCCACAGGTGGCCCTGGAAAGAGGAGAGGAGCAGATCTGCTCCCTGAATCACCTCTGGTCCATCAGGCTCATCAGCATCCACTCCCCCTCCAGTGCTACCAGGAAATACCACTAAGCCCTGAAGCAGACTGGCCTTATTACACCTAATGCTTCCTCTGGAATGCATCGAAATTGCTGTACCTGRGCTATCTATTGGGCTTTTAACTCAAATATCCCTTTTCTAAAAGTGGTCAGTATCAGAAGCTTYAGAGAGAGATGAGGCAGTTGGTAGTAAGATCCCTCCAAACCCATAGAAACACATTYCCTACCCTTCCAAAATGCTATTTAAATTACTGTATGAAAATGCTGGAGGAATTAAAACATCAGGTATTTTTTTTTAACCATCCTACCTCTAGACAGCACCCTGTGATAGTGAGATCCACAGTTTAGTCACCCTTTTTACGGTAACTTATTTTCTCTTATTAGTTCACATTTCCCACTTTTAGCTCTGCTGGAACTATTCCATTTTCTCCTCATGAGAAGGGAGAGCAGACCACCCCCACCTCCCTCCCACATCATTCCATACACGGTTCTCATCCACCACTCAGCGTTAGCGCTCCTTCCTCCTGCCGAGCTTGTCCTCATCCCCTGGTCAGCCCCACCACCCTGCTCTGACCACAGCCTTCATTTCAGCACCTTCTCACGTGGCAGGGGAGCATTCCTCACCCCACTCTGGGGTGCTGCATGTGGGGCAGGGGTCCAGCCTGAGCTCCAGACCCACAGGGAGCCAACCTTTCTCTCTGCTTCAGCACCAGGTGACACGGGGGCTGGCATCGGGCTACAGACACTTTCACTCATTCAAACCCTTCAAGGCCATGGGGTCGAGTGAGAGAAGCTTTAGGGTTATGGCAAGAACAGGAACAGCAGCTGAGAAAGGAGCAGGGGTGGCTCAGCTCCAGCAGAGGAGCACCCCATGGGAGAGATCCCCACTGCTGCCCACACAGCCAAGCTGCAGGAGCCCCAGTGCTGCCCTCAGAGCTGCAGGAACCCCACTGCTGCCCTCAGAGCTGCCAGCCGAGCTGCAGGAACCTCACTGCTGCCCTCAGAGCCACCAGCCGAGCTGCAGGAGCCCCACTGCTGCCCTCAGAGCTGCCAGCCGAGCTGCAGGAGCCCCAGTGCTGCCCTCAGAGCTGCCAGCCGAGCTGCAGGAGCCCCAGTGCTGYCCTCAGAGCTGCCAGCCGAGCTGCAGGARCCCCAGTGCTGCCCTCAGAGCTGCAGGAGGTGGATTTACCGCCGGGTCCTCGTCGGTGTCTCTGCTCTGTGACTTGCGGCCGGGGGACCGGTTGCAGTTCCTGCCACGCTGACCTTGTGGGCTGGCAGAGAGAGCAGAGGAACAGTTCATCCCCTGCTCCTCCCAAAGAGGGGGAGCAGAGTGCAAACCCTCCCTCCCTCCCTCCCTGCAGACCCCATGGCTCTGGGAGGGCTGTTGGTGCTGCAGCACCCACTCACCCACCCATTCACCCACAGGGACAGGAGAGGGTGAAAAGCCCCCCGGCCACGTGCTAAAAGGGAGGAACCCACCAGCAGGACACAGGCTTGCCCTGTGCTCTGTCCAAGTGCACCCCAGCCCAGGGCTCTGCACCCCTGAGTCTGCTGGCAAGGCAGGAATGGATGGAATGGAATTGATGAAATCCATTCCTTGATGGAAGTGGGACATGAAGGAATTGCACCAGCCAAAAACAAGAAATCTCAGTGCTCTCCAGAAAAAGCAGCAGCTGAGTCCTGCTCAGGGCCAGCAGCTCCAAAACAAACAGCAGTGCCTGACCAGTGCCCAGAAAGCACGTGGTGAACCAGGCACTGCCTTTGAGCCGGGCCAGGCACACACGTGTGCACTGCCAGGAAGCAGATTCTGCTGGACAGAGTGTCCTGAGAGGCATTGTGAGCACAGCAATCACTGGTGCTTCGTACACAGAGGATCAAGGCCAAAAAGGAGCAAGGGCTGCATGAGAAACATGCCCTGCTCTGTGTCCCTTCCCCATCACCAGCTCAGCCAGCTGGGAGTGCTGTGGGGAGCACCAAAGAGCACAATGTGCTCTTCTCCATCCCAGAGCGTGCTGCTCGTGTGCTGCCAAACTGCTCCTGCTCCCATGAACCTGCTAAACACCCCCAAGAAGGYACATGTGGGTGGAAGGGGGCAGAAACCAGTGCCAGGGCGGGTTTGTGGGGACAGGCTGCCACCCCAGGCGCTGCTGAGCTCACCCTCTGCCCGATGAGAAGGGACGTCTGTCGTTTACACCCTGCCGTGAACCACCACAGTTCTTCTGCAAAGGGGGCAGAACACACTCAACAGCCACAGAAACAACTTTGTGCAATTAAAGAAGCAGCAAGGCTAAAGCAGCTCCTGCCCTCCCTCTTCTCTTCCTCCAGACCCGAAGAATTCTGTTCTTAGAGTAGCAGTTTTGATGCACTTCGTACCCACCAAATGTTATTATCCGAGGGCTCACAGGACTATGGGGATTCTGAACCCACTCTTTATCTCTCACATCACCAAGAAAGTGAGAGGGGCTGTTCTGCCAGATCCAAACATGTCCAGTGTGTGTGCTCTCACACCCAGGTCCATCCCACAAATGAGTGAGGCTTTGAAACACAACCAGCTTCCCCCCATCATTAAGTGTTTACAGAATCCCCAGAACCATGACCACCCCAGGCTGACCACAGGCACTCCCTGGCCATGCAGATCCCACAGGATCCCTTTCTGAGCTCAGTGTAGGCTCTGAGCTTCAWCTCACCTGGTTTGTTCTCTCCAAAGAGGGCGATTTGTTGCGCTGGAGCGCTCCACCCCCTCTCTGAGCTTCCTTTTTGCTGGAAGGAGGGAAGAAGAGAAAAAAGAGAGTGCTATGACAGTGTGAATGCCACCAGCGCCCAGGGCTGCCACTGGGTACCACCTCCCCATCCACAATCCCTGCTCCTGGTGGCCCTGTTCCTATCCCCACCCCTAAACCTTCTCCCTTTCTCCTCACCATTCCCACTGTATGCTACATCCTGGGTCCACGTGGCTGCTTTCAAATCAGGGCTGCTTCTGCATATGCTCTATGGGAGTAGAAAGAGAGCGTCTGGAAGGCAAAGTACACGCGTGGGGAGCTCCTCAGGAGCTGCCCAGGCCCGACAGTCCCCTGGGAAAGGGCTGCTCTCTGTCCACCTTAATTCTCCTCCTCCACTCCACACTGCTTCTCACCTGCCCCGGGGCCCCTAGTGCTGAAAGTGAAGTGGGAATAGGGGTGAAGGCTGGAGCCCTCCTGCCAGAGCATCTCTCAGGGGGCCCCTGGGAGTCAGGACTCTCCCAGGCATTGCCCAGATGTAGCTCCCAGGCAGCAGCTGCAGTTTTGCAGCCGGAGTTTTCCCTCTTTGCTGTGGATGCTCAGATGGAGGGGTACTCACAACTTCTCGGCACACATGAGACACTTGTTGGTGTGCTGCCTGCCAGAAGCATCCCGGACAGGGGCGTTCTCCCTGGTGCAGGACAGGCGTCCACCAGYTTCAAACTGGGAGCGAAACTCGCTGCAGTCATCCTGTGGAAGGAGGGCAGGGTTAGGGCACTTTGTCCTCCCTGCCTTATTGACCTGATCCTTAGAAACCTGGGATTTCCTGCCAGGAAAGCAGGGAACCACCACAAATGCATCACAGGAGAGTCTGGGTGGGGGTGAGAGAAGAGGGTGTGCAGCACTTAGCATATAAACAGAGGGGTGAGTCAGAAAAATTCCGGGTCCTTCTGCCTGCACAGCACGTGTTGGGAGTTTTCTACTATGGTCCCACTAATTATTATTCTCCTGGCTGGGCTATCCAAAGCATGCCAGTGATGTGACCGATACRGTAATGAAGTCACTCCCTCTTCTCCCAACATCCTTAATACACAGCTACAGCCTTTTCCCAGATTGTAGCTCAGATAATTTTCTTTACAAAGCGCGTAGGATCCTCCGAACCAGCCGCGCTTTGGGACACGTCAATCAAGAAGAAGCAGTTAAAACATAAAAGCACAGTGCAAACACACTTAATAGCCCACGAGCACAGGAAGGTTGTTTGGAGAGTGGATGATTAATTTGTTCCTTGTTCAAAACTGCTGCACAGAAACTGTGTTAACCTGCCCCTGTTATGTAACRTGGATGGAAACATTCAGTCCCCCTCATTTCAACTATTTCACTCACTGCAACAGCCAGTTCYGAACAGCAGCTACAAACGACAAGCAAGTGACTTCCACTTAATCTTTTCTTTTTTAAAAAAAAAAGGTTTTAACACTTGCAATTTTCTGCCCATTTTGTGCACAGCTTTGCTAACTTGTAAGGACCTTAGCACGTCTCTGTCCTCACCCCTTGCTTTGCTCCAGAGTTTACAACACTTCATCCTCTCTGCCAGGGAAAGGTTTCCCCAGTGTTGTCCTGCATCCCACCCAGGGCTCCTCAGCTTTCCCCACGAGGCTAACGCTGCAAACCACTCTGAGTGCAAAGCCCCACATCTGCCCCAGCCCTGGAGGAGCCTGTTCTGCTGTGCCAGCAGCCACAGAGCATTGTCCCACCAGAAATCAGCATTGCACCACTCCAGAGGGGTTCCCCACCAGCCTCACTGCTTCTCCCCACCACCAGCACAGTGCAGGCAGTGCTTTCCCTTCCCAACAAGCTCAGGAAACCTCTCCAGCCCCTCTGTGCCTTATTCCCTGGGAGCAGCCCAGCTCAGCACCCTGACCCTCTGCACCCACACCCTCTGCCTTCCCCTAAACGCCTCTCTCAAACACTCTCTCTTCGAGCCAGCATTTCTGGAGCCCTGCTCAGGCCTGACCTCTGCTGCAAAAATCTCTCCAAGTACATCTGAGTCGTGCCTTCGCCTTTCTTGCATCCCTGACCCACTAATAAATGCAGGGCTTTCTTATCCTTTGTCACTTCTAGCCAATGAGTGGGAATCCTTGTTAATCACAGAGTGTGTGATCTTGCACTGCCAATACATTTTATCTTGTTTCTATTACTCCAGGCCTCAGCACTATCCAATTAGTCTTGAGTGATCTGCTGATGCTACTCTGCTGATACTGCCTCCCAGCTTTGCCATCAGCAAATTTCACTTACACTTCTATTTTTTGGTGCCAAAGCCATTAGAAAAAGCACTAAAACAGGATTATCCCCAAGACTGAGGCTTAAGGGGGCTGCACCAGTCCCTGCCATAGCAGAAATCAAGAGGAAAGTGGTGGAAAGCAGCTATTTTCCCTTTTACAGGGCTGTTTTTGCCAGCAAAGCATCAGCACACAGCAACATGGTTGTTGCAGTGTGCCAGGGAGAAGGTGGCAATGACAGCTCCATGAGAACAAAGTTTCCAACAAAAAAAAAGCTGAAACTGAACCACAAGCCTGGAGACAGTGCAGAGCTGACATCTCCCAGAACACAGTGATCTTTTAAGCTGTGCAGAGTTCAGATTTAGGGCTTTTCACACATTTTTCCTTTAGCAGCCTAATTAGCAGCCTCAGCAGAACTGACCTCTCCACCCGTGAGCCAAAATTCGGGACAGCACAGCACACCTGGCTTCCTGCTCTGTCRGGATTCGCCTGTCCCTAGATCCACAGGTCAGCGGGGCAGACCATAATACTCAGGCACAAGTTGTTCACTTGAGGGATTCGAGAGCATGAATAAGAAATGAGGAGGGTAAGGAAAGCGGATCTCAAAATGAAGTCAGAGAAGAAAGTGCAACCGAATAGAATAACATCGCCTTTCCTCTGTCTTGGGTGAAAATCCAATAAAGTTCTATATTGACCTGCCTAATGCTTTAATCTCACCTTATCCTTTCCTTGTCTGTTTTTAGATAACTTCCGCTCATTCTCCCTTTTGCTGGAAGAGAAGGAGATGAGAAAGTGAGTGCCAGGGTGCTCCAGGGAGGGGAGATTTCCCCGCTGCCGGCGGCAGGAGGGCCGAGAAATCCCACGCTCTCCTCCTTTACTCACAACTTCTCTGCACACATGATGCATTTATTGCTGTGCTGTTTTCCAGAGGCATCCCGGACAGGGTCGTTCTCCCTGGTGCAGGAAAGCTTCCCCCTCCTGAACAGATCCCGGAACTCCCGGCACTCGTCCTGTGCGAACGCCAAAAGCAGGGGTTGACACGGATGTGCTGACAGAGAGACGCATCCCCCACAAATCCACAAGGGATTATCCACCCAGCAAATTGCATTTCAAACGTTATTTTGCTTCCTTGAGGCGTAACTCGGTGGAAAACCATAACACGCGGCATAAAACAAATAAATCYGCGTGTTTAGATGAGCAGATCTGTCTTTCGCATCCGCGGTAGCCTTGTTGCTATTTCTACCAGATAAGACATGCAAGAGCCTGCCCRAAGGACCTAAGCTCTGTTCTAAGTACAAAATCCACAATTTCAGTGAATTTTGAATGAGAAAGTTGGTTTTCCCATTCTCATGAGAGAACGCACTACCAAGAATTTTAAAACCCATGCACAGTAAAAAAATGAAGCTGCAGGCATAAAAAAAAAAAATATATAATCCTTGAACACATCCTATCCCCAGGTACACCAGAGTAAGAGGTGGGTGTTTTTACATGATAGCATGTGTTAATTGAAAACCCTAAGCACTCTATTTCACAAAAGGCTTTTGTGCAAAGCCTGGTTAAGCGTTTCAGCCTGGCCTTTACTTCCCTCTGAACAGCTTTTCTGTAACTTTCTGGGCAAGTCTGGAGCACAAGGAGCACATGGAACATGGGAAGTYTTGAGGTTCGTTTATGCAGCACTTAGAGCCTTATCTGCCATGTGATCTGTAATACRTTTTTCCTCTCACACCATGTAGAGGAGATGGCTTGATAGCTTATCCCAGCTCTGCAGATGGGGAAGTCAAGCCTAGAAAATTACTTGCCAAAAGCCAGACAGAAAATCTATGGYTTAACAAAGAAATTCAGTGTAGGTCTCTTCCTGACGCTGTAAAACTGTCCTTCTGCCTTCAGGACCACACTCTGGCAAGTCAAATGTCTAAAAAAAAAGATTTCCCTTAGGACAGCTGTGCCTTACAAAGCCTTTAATTTGTCCAGACACMCAAGAGCTAGAAAGCTACCCTGCTTAACCAGATGTAAAAAATAAATAAATCAATCACCACAGCCAACACTATCTGATGGAAACCAATTCACTCCCATCTAGAATAAAAACCCAAGGCTAAAAAGACAGCTCCCTCCACATAAAGGCCTGCTATCTAGAAAAACAGCTATGGGTAAAAGAAACCAGCCAGGTGCATCRACAAGATAAACAAGGGACAATTAGAGGCGGCCTGTTCCCACACCCTGCCCTAGTCAGAGCTCACATGCGCCAACCTTGCTATTAAATATTTGCCAGATGCCAATGGTGTGCCTTATAAACAGGCAGGCATCCTCCTGAGCYGGGGCTCTGGGTCAGGCGCAGAGCGGAGGTGCCGTGATTGCCTGGGAGGAGCCGCCAGCAGTTTTGGTTTCTTTTGTGCTGGAGGATGGCACAAAGCCTCACACTCTTCCCAAGGCTGGGCACGTTTGCCCTGCTCCCACTTGAGGCCCTTTCCCACGCTGCAGACGAGGAAGCACCCTGGGCAGCGGGTCAGAGGCAGCCAATGTGATGCCATTGCCAATAAAAGAAGCTTCAGCAGCGATGTTTCACCTCACCTTTCCCAAGGAGTTCACGTTCCTGTCCAAATCTCCACCACTCCCYTGGTTTTTTGAGTCTCTTTCCCTGCAAGAAAGGGAGGTGTGAGTGACAGGGCAGCTCGGACACAAAGCCWAAACAGAGGGTGATTAAAGGCCAGTGCGTCCAACCCCACCTCCCCATTGCTCACAGAGCAGCACCAGGGCTCGGCTCCCTGGCACATGCCCAGGGTGTTTGGCATCTCTGCTCTGGGGGCATTGTGCCATCCTTTCTCCCTGTCTAACACCCAGCTCTCTCCATCCTAAAAACCACTATTTATGGAAACAAAAAATTAATCGCTGTAATTTTTCACTCTGCGTTTGCTCCTCACCCTCCATGGTGAGTCCCCACCATGTGATGAGCTGAAGAGAGCGACTGGGTTCACAGGCTCGCTGAAGAACTACAAACTGGTCTGGCTGGCCAGGGACAACAATTTTATAGCACCAAGCCTCCTGAGAGCTGGTTCCCTGCTGTGGGAGGGCAGGGAGTACTCACAGCAGCCTTTGGCACATCATGCACTTGTTGAGGTCTCCTTTGTTATTGGGGCTTCTGAAGGGCTCCCTGGTGGTGGGACAGGAAAACTTCCCGCTGCGCAGAAGCGACCAGATTTTCCTGCATTCATTCTGAAAAGCACAGAGGAGGGCAATGAGCGGGGCTCCCATCGAGACCCTGAGCAGTGTCTGCTCACATTGAATCTTTTCTGGGCGTGCTGCAAGCTCTCAACAGTTTGSCCACACAAAACACACTCCTGCCCATCCCTGGCCACGCACCCCACGTGGCACAGGCTGCACCCAGAGCCCTGCTCGTGGCTCCCGAGGCAGCAAAGGCAATGAGAAAGTTCAAAACCCTTTGCAAGAACCATTAATCACAGGGAAAGGAATACACATTTAAGGAACACATTTAATTTACACACAGCTGCAAATTGCTACCCACTACAGCAGAGGACTGCGTGCTATAAAGTTAGCCAAGAGCAGAAAATACAGCCCTGGAAGTGCCAGAGGGATGCAAGAGGAACGAACGGGCCAGAGTGACTGGAGAGTAATTCACGTGCAGGACAAGCCCAGAAAAGCACAGAGCAAGAAAAGCCCCAGCAAGCAGAGCAGCAGCGTTGTGCAATGTTGCAGCAGCCCATTGCATCTTCTGCCGGGTAACTGAGATGCAGACCAGGGAGAAGCAATGAACCGTTCAGTTATTTTTGGCTCCCGTGTCTCCCGGAAGGATCTTTACCAGGGAGACAAGCTTGCTTGATTAAAACATGAATGGAACTGACTTCTCAGCCATTGAATCAAATTATTTTCTGAGACTCAAAGGACTTGCCTTAATTCTTTTAATTATGAAAACTCAGGAATTATCAGAAGCAGGGGTTTCTGCTGGATCAGAAGCTACATCCTAAAATATCATTAAAAATATAATTCACGCCATTTCTAACATCATTTCATGATATTTCTGGCCCAGAGCTGTTTGGATATGTTCTCAGCATCATGCACCAAACACACACTGTCAGCTGGAGCCACTGCTGTATTATCCAAGTATTGTCTCTAAATATGGACAGATTCACTGCTTTTTTTCACCACTGAAAAAGCATTTTAATATCTAAGTATAGTGCATCTAAATGGACTGTGCTCAGAGCATGCATTAAGCAGTGTAAGTTGGCAAAACAAAAGGAGAATCAGAAGAGAAAAGGTTGGACTCGCCTTAATCGAAGCTTGACTGGCAACATCTGYGACAGAAAAACCAACAATGAAACCATACAAAAATCTTTGAAGGGGAATTTTGAAGCAAAAGCATTTAATTAAAATACTTGATGCAGTTTTCTAATCCACCCAAATACCTCTTGATAAAAGCTAATCCAATGCATTATTTCACACTGATAGAAAGCCTCTAATGCCCAGTCCTTTCTGGAACATTGCACTTTTTGTCATTCAAATGCAAAATCGCATCCATTTTTTTATGTCTTTGTGCCCTCCTTTACTGTGTTGCTTTTCTCAGGCTTAAAATCCAAGTTGCAAGGATGGTTCAGCAACTGTTTCTCCATTATTTGACACCCCTGCTTGGGTAGTTGCCTCAAACTCACACAAACATTTTTGGCATTCTTCACCATCAAATTGGGATACCAGAGCTAGGCCATATCATTGTTGTTTGTCCAAAATGACAAATTCCTTTTCAAGGCCCATTCCATTTGCAGTACTTCACACAAATTACCAAATTAATAATGAGTCAGCGGGTGACTAGCTGATACAGATTTCTTTTTACTAAGCCACTTAGAGCTGGTATAATATGTTTCATCCTCTTTTGCATCATCAGTGGCATCGCAAGGAACTGTCAAGAAATCTTCCATTAGCTCTCTTTCAATAGAAACAGGCAGGAAATTGGAAGACCATGGCATCAAACCTAACTCCTGCTGATGTCTATTGTAGCCAAATTACTGCAGCCATGTGAAAATGCCTTCCTTAGCAAGTGTTGACAAGACATTACCATTTTTCTGAATTTACCAAAAATTGTATTACATTTTTGTTCAAAGTTGGGCCTTTTATGGAAGAATTCAGTCTGGCTGGGAATTGGTATTCTTCCACTTAGACAAATGGGGGTTTGGCTTTTTTTGTTTGTTCTCAAACTGCTAATTCTGTTAAAATAGATGCTTTCACCTACCAATAAAACTTTACTATTTCCACATGAAAGAGTAGTTAACAAGGCACGTTACATCAAACCAATACAGCAAAAATAATGGTGGTTTTCTGCCACACCACTATGCTTTTTTWAAAAAACCAAGGGCTCTCTAATCCTCTCTCTCTCTCTGTCTTTATGGGCACTCCCAGGCTGCGTCCGCTGCCAGTCCCAGATTCCAGCACAGAGAACATCACAAGTTACTGACCTGAGAAGAAGCAGAAAAATGCCAGAGCAAGGACCACCGAGGCACCTTCTATTTTCATGGTGAGGGTGGTGGCGGCTGTTTGCCTACGTTGGCTCTACTAGAGCATTGCTCAATGAAACCCAAAGAAAGGACTCAGGGCTGATCACGTATTTATAGATGACCAGGTTCTCCGCCTTCCTKATGTCATAACCCTCCCATCATTAGCTGCAAAAACCAGTTTGTTGACACTACTCTGAATTCTAATGATCCCATTAACACAATTAATTTCCATAAGGATGGGACATATTTGAGTCCCTCCCTGYGCTTTGTCAAGGTAAGAAAATTATAAATAGATCGCTCCAGGTCCCCCACACAGCCAGAGGGATTCTTGCCACCTTCAGGGTGGTTCATAAGACAGCGGGACTCCGGTCACCATACCACAAATACCCTTTCACATCTCAACAAAATAGCTGAAAGGGTTTTATTTTAATAACTTGGTTGCAGAAGAGACAACAGGAAAGCCAGGCCACTCAGACCTCTGGAAGTCAGTCTGCTTTTATTAAAGCACCTCAGTATGAACCTAAAGAGCAAACATTCAGGAAAGGCTGGAAAACATCAAGTTTGAGGCTTTGTTGAAAATTCCATGAGTTTAATGCTACAGTTCACACAGCAGCTGTGTTAATGATAAAACCATACACTGCCAAATCCTGATCCTTTCCCAGTTTCTCCCTGTTGTCTTCAGAAAAAAAATTGCAGTGTTATTAGTGAAAAGCTTTTGTGAGCCCAGGTGGGACCTGGCAGACCATTACAAATGTTGCTCTTTGAGGTGTGTTGTTATTGATGCTAAAGGGTCCAGCCAGGCAGCCCTGCTCTGGTCTTTCCCAAAGAGGAGATATAATGAAAGTAATCATCCTGTGCAGGGTTTCTCAGGAGTCTCGAGAGAGGAAAATAAAGATGACATCAAAGTTTTGGAATGTGATTTACGTGGGAAGAAGCTGTGTGCCTTGTCTCCAGTGAAAAGAGAAGAATTTGGAGAGAAAAGTCATTTGCAAGGTTTGATAAATGAGTCAGTCAAGCACACCAGAGCAATGAGGGGCTCGAGCAGAGGCTGTGGCTGTGCAGAGAGGCAGATCAGCACCATCTGAGGAGGAAAACATACTTCTGCATGACATATGTGCCTGGCCAGACAGGCCAACAGAGCTCAGGATAAATCCTCRGAATAAATTGCCACCTCACGTTTCTCAGATGAGAACAGTTGCTCATGTTCACAACTSGAGCCAGAGCCAAGCCAGCACAGCCCTAATTTGGAGAGTGGTCATCCCCAACAATTTTTTTTTCATCTAAAAACAAAACCATGTTCAGGTTTCACCGCGGAGAGTTTGCAATAGAGCAGCAGACTGCCCAAGGTCATGCAGATGGTTCATGGCAGATCTGAAGAGCTGGGTATTGTCCTGAATCATGAGATAATTTCTGTATGCGTATTTGGGCGTGGAATTGGAGGGGAGGCCAACAGGAAGARAGGAAAACTAAGCTGACAGAGCATGTGTCAGTAAATCCTTGAGARAATTGAAAGAGAAAAAGCCAAAAAAAAAGTATTTTGTAGTTTAAAAGGGCTTAGAGCTTGGAAGTCTATTTGAAGGACAAAAGCAAAAGATGTTATTTGTTACTGAAGTGTCTGCCCATGAGTCAGCCATGAGGTGGGAGGGTTTGGGAAGGGGAGGTGCATTTTTWAAAAGGGTTTTGTTTTTAAAGTTTTCTTTTTCTCCAAAAGCTCTATTCCTACAGAGAAATGAAACAATTCCCTGATTTTGGAAGCTGGCTGACTGCCCTGTTCCTGAAGGAAGCAGAGTAGGTGCCAGATCAGGTCAGACTGGCCAGGTGAGAGCAGCTCCCAGCCTGGCAGTGCAGGATGACGAGGAGGAGAGGGAGAGACAGGTCCTGACCCCACAGTGGCCCTGTGACCACCCCATCTGCCCCACATTCCCACCACTGCAGCCCCCCAACCACCAAATACCCACACTAACATTTGGGAGAAAGTCCCCAACACACCTTGAATGGCCCAAACACACCTTGAATGGCCCAAACACACCTTGATACCAAAACAAGATCCATGTTCAATAAAAAAACTCTAAAGAAGAAAAAAAATAATAGAAGAATTCCCAGTTTAATTACTACTGCAAAACTACAATATCCTAWAAAACCTCAGCAATGGTATGAAATGTGAAGGGATGGAGAGCACCCAGCAAAGCCATATGGTTTGGAGGATTTGCTTGTGCGTRCTTGAGTTACACAAACCCAGGCACAATGAGGGATGACAGCAGCAGTGCATTAAGCATAAACCTTGCCTGACTCCCCTGATTGCCTGTATTGATCGATTTACACTCTATTGATCCATCTGCACCATGAAGTCTCAATCCTGCCCTGGAATCCAGACAGCCCATTAATTTCCATAGGAGTTTATATCCGAGGATTGGATCTGGAAGAGAGATGATCCTGATGCTTTATCAATATATTTTTAGCACAGCAACCTYGCTAGTCTTAAATTAAAAATACATGCCAAACAGCTGGAGAGCAAAATGCCACTGAGAAAAGCAGCTGAGGGCAGGAAGAGATATTGCAAAGGCTCTTTTGTTCGTGCCTTAAAAATTTGGAAAAGTAAACAGCATGTAATGATGCTGTGCCTGGTAGGACAGCTCTCACTGGGTCTATTTTTCACCACATTCTGCTCTGAARACAGGAATCAGGATAAAAATAATCACGAAGGAGTAACCAGGAAAATGCAGGAGAAAATAGAAGCACAACATGGAATTTAGGGAACCCCTAGRCAGCTGAAAACCCAAAAGGGTGGGGAAAAAATCCTCCAGCAATCAAACTGGGCCAGCAATGGGGTGGGCAGGACATGGGGACCATTCACCTCTCCCCTCTCCCGGGCCCCGAGGAGAATGGGAAGGGAATCCAACGAGCAGCCAAATGATTCATACCCCAATTAGTGATGAACATCACACTCCTTTTCCTACGGCCATTCTCACCTTTTCTGGTGCTCCCATATTTCATTCCTTCACAGCCTGTGCCTGCACAGGGATGTATCYATAGACAGAGAAAAATAATTGAGATGCCTTGTCCACTCAGGAAATTGTTTTTCTTCCCATTAGWGGCATGGCACTGTTTTGCAGACAGGATCACCTCCTTCCTAATGATCTTAGCATCATTTAGAGATATTTTTACCAGAGAAAAGCCTCCTGGCAGAATAATTGGTTGGGATGGGGATGGTGGAGGTGTTGTTTGATTTGGGGTTTTTTAGGGTGTTCTGTTTCAGCTTGGGATTATTTTTCTGAAGGCGGTGGAGGGAGGTTTGATTAGGGATCTTTTTGGTTGGTTGGGTTTGTGGGTTTTTTAAGCCATCTGTGCTTTGGTAACAGCTCTTCACTGTTTGAGTGCCAGCCTCCAGCAGCTCCCAAGCAGCTCTGAAAGTGCCCTCAATGCTTGAGGACAGGAGCTGTGTTGTCCCATTCTCACCCCACAACAAGGCAGTGTTTTGGGTCAGGTCTCCAAAGCCACCTGACAGTGGGACACAAAAGCCCTGATGAGGATCTGCAGCCCACGTGTCACCCACTTTGCCCCAGTCTTGTTCACAGTATTCTTTAAAACCACAKACATTCCTATATTCCCACCCAGGTGATCCTTTTCCATCCTCATTGATACACTTTGTACCTACCAACATCTCTTCTTCTGAGGAACCCCATCAGCACCACTGCTCAACACAATTTCTGGGAAATATTGAAGCTTCATTCTTTTCCAAACAACCACTACATCCCACTAACACAGAGATCCTCAGGGAGAAAAGGGAATAGACAGAGAAATATTTAACAAAGGAAGCAGAGAGTAAATGGTGTTTTGCTTCCCAGCCAAAGCTGAATCCAGAATTCTCAACTTCAGCATTTTCGTGAGTTCATAGAATGATTTGGGTTGGAAGGAACTTAAAGCTCATCTCATCCCAATCCCCTGCCATGGGCAGAGACATCTTCCACTGTCCCAGGGTGCTCCAAGTCCCGTCCAACCTGGTCTTGGACACTTCCAGGGATCCAGGGGCAGCCACAGCTTCTCTGGGTACCCTGTGCCAGGGCCTCACCACCCCCACAGGGAAGAATTTCTTCCCAATATCCAACCAAACCTGCCGTCTTATACCTCCACAAAGTGGGACGTCCCAAAAAGAGGGACTTCAGAGACGCTTACCCAATTTTAATCAGTTTCTCAGCATTATTAACACYTCAAATTCAGAGCAAACAGCCCTTTGCAACTCAATTTAGGCTCATCCGCAGCTGCCAAATAAGAAATACCAAGSACAGATTTTGTTGTGCTGCCCYRGACATTGATGCTGACGCAGCCTTTKGGGSTGGAAGAGGAGCTACAGCCCTCACCCCTCTCAGCAGAGTTTGGGAGGTGCCTCACACCCCATCCCATGCCAGAACAAGGTTTGTGATGCTGGACAAGGCTCTGCCCACCTTTCTGAGACCAAAACCCCCGTGCTGGCCAGATCTCTGGGGAAACAAGCGCTGGTCAGCCTGAGATCACATTGTCACTGTGGTACCCAAGGCCACCAYGGTCCCTTCCCTTCAGCCAGGACAAACTTCCTGAGCCCCAGGCAGAGCTCCAGCCCTCTGACACAGCACAAAGTCCATCCCCAATCAGCTGCTGGCCATCACAGCTCCTGGCTGCATCCCTGAAAATGATGCTGGTGTTAACTGCCAGCACTGCTCCCTCTGGGGCAGCTCACCAAGGAGGAGGAATTGCTCGAGGCCAGGACAGGAATGAGGGGAATTTCCCAATTTCATCCATATCTGAGAATCAGATGCACAGTGAAGGCTGTGCATCCATGAAGCCTCATTAAAAACCATTTCAGAAACTCACCCAGAGCACAGCAAGTCCTTGTTAAAGAATAAAACACACTCAAAAAAATTTAAAGAAAAAAAAAACTGTGTCAAGTGAACTTACTCTATCAAAAGGAGACAAAGTGGATAAACTTAACTTGGAATAATTGCTCTGCAAATCTCTGTGCACGGAGAACATTTAAGAGTTTTCCTAAATGCAGCATCTGCTGCAACATCCTCAGGACTCAGTATTTCGTGAGTCACACCCTTGTGTCCTTTCCCACCCAAATCCACCTTTTTAGCTCTGATCTCAAAGTCACAAAACCTTGAGCTACAGACTGACCACATGCCCCTTGTACATCCTCCAGCACCAAAAGCTCCTGAGTGTCCTCGTCACACCTGCAGTGCCACAGCAGCAATTTCCAGCCCCCTGTGCCTGAACCAGAGCATGAGCMTCATCTTTACAACCCTTCCCAGGCCATGAGCCACCATGACATGTGGCTGACTGGCCTGGACAGGCCTTTGCCACTGCTGATTTGGCTTGACAGTGCCAGGGAGGAGGGGGAAATGAATCAGGAAGTGAGCAACAGCGAGAGGTGTAGGTCCAAAAGGCAGGGATGAGGCCAACTTCGGAAGATCACAATAATAGCGTGTAACACATGCCATCTTCAAAGGACTAATGAATCCCTACAGGGTTCCCCTATTATTATTTGCATTTCACAGATGGATACATTAAGATGCAGAAGGCTGTATTATCCTCTGGGTCACACCTAATTCAGTCTATTCATCCCTGCTCTTACACTGGAGCTCATCCCTGCGGTGCAAGAGATCCTCCCACGAGGCAAAACAACTCTGCCATCTCCCAGGCAATCCCAGCTCAGGAACCACGCTGTGCCTGGGGTCTGATCTGCACAGCACACCAGGCTCACTGCTCCTATTGATCTCTCCTGACCTTGAAAACCGATTAACTTATCAATTCCCCTTCCCTCCCAYCAGGCTGAGGAGCACAAGCGGCTCTGGCTTAAAGACATATTGAATTTTTTTTTAGTGCACTTTTCTTTTAGATGTGAAAGACAAGACAGAGGAGCCCAGAGGAGAGATGCATCTGAGTGTTTAACACAGAGCCCAGCTTCACTCCACCCCTCAGTCCCAGCCTGGCTCTGGAAAGGACCCACCTTCCAGCCAGGAGCTTCCCTGCAGCTCAGCGACTTTTGTTCACAGAAGAATAAAGCTGCCCTGGGAAGCTGCGCTCGCTGGGAGAGCAAAGCTGCTCCCCAMGCTATAAATGATGCCATGTGGGGCTGGGGATGCTGGAACTGCTCTCTGCATTCACAGGGAGATCCAGCATGGCACAACAGGCTCTCCCTGCTGACTCTGAGGAAGCAGCTGCCATTCCTGCTGTCAACACTCTCCTGGGCGGCTTCTGCTCGTTGGAAATGGCCGGGCTGGAGATGGCAGGAGCCGGGGTTTGATCTGCAAAGCCTCAGTGAGAAACATCTGCACGCTGAAAGGACTTCCCACGGCAAAGCACCACGACATCCCCCAGAGCTGCAGAGCGCTTGGAGCCTCCAAAGGCCACCAAGATCCGTGCTTTGATAGCCCTCCCCAGAGCCAGCTGATTCCACCTCCCTTAACAGTATTTGCACCTTAGATAAGGGTAATCAAAATCTCATCATTCAGGGTGTAAACTGATCGCCTGCAGGGGTTAGAAAGGAGTTTTACTTCGTGTGCAGCGTTGCACAACTGCCAGGACTAGCTGTGGGTTTTCTGCAGCCTCTGCTGAGCACCAGCAAAACCAAAGCGCAGCACACCAGCTGAAACGCCGGAGCCGTCATGCAAAACAGCACAGCCCCATTGTTTGGGAAGAAAGTCGAAATTTTTCTGACTCTGGATTCAAGTCACACATKGAAATGAAAGACAATGACTGTCACTGGGCTACTGAAGCAGCAGAATTTCAACAGAGGAAGAGAAATCTGTCTTGAGATGATTCTGCTGTGGGCAGGGGGGGGAGTGCCAGGAGAGCACTGAGGATTGCACTGTGTAACCCTGCCCCATCCTGTGCAGCTGCTGGACCCTGTAAGGGCTCCTCCAGTGAGTGGGACCAAAAACCTGCCCCCCTCAGTGGGGGCTGAGCCCTCCCATAGCCCCCAACAACCCCCATGCCCACCCACCCCCCACCTGAGCAGCAACCCGCAAGAACACCGTGTTTTTCCCTCGGCAAAATTATTATTTATGTTCTATCAGCAGCAAAGGCTCCATAGTGCCGGAATCGGCCGAGGGGTGTGGTGGCCTAAGTGCCAGTACCCATGGCTGCAGTGACAGCAGGAGGCCAAAAACATGCCCGGTGTGGGTGGTGGTTGCTCTCAGATTARAGTATCACCACGCCCCGCGCTCCTAATTGCGCTGTGAAACTCCCATCTCTGCCCGATCCCACAGCCAGCCCCATAGAAGGCACCTTGAGCCACCCATGGGATCCCCCAAAGCTCCAGCAGCTCCTCCAGGAGAGCCCATAGCAAGATGAGATCCCAAATCCCCCTGCCCTGCAGAAGGTGACTGAGAATAGGCCATTTCTGTATCCATTTGTGGTAGAAAACCACAGCGTCATTCCTGCCATGGATTGTGACTGGAACTGCCAGCCAAGAGGGAGAGTTTCCAAAGAAAACCATCAGCTTTTCACCAAAAAAATAACCAACTCCCCCCCCCCAAAAAAAAGAAAAAAACAACTTCAACTGAAAGTTGAATATGTTCACATGAGAACTATGGATTTTCCATACATTAGATTTTCCAGTACCTAAAGGGGAGGCACAAGAAAGCTGGAGGGAGACTTCACAAGGGCATGCAGTGATAAGAGAAAGGAGGAATTGCTCTAAACTGAAGAAAGTAGGTTCAGGTTGGATATTAGGAAGAAATTGTTCATAAATAATATGAATATAAGAGTGGCAAGACACTAGCACAGGGTGCCCAGAGAAGCTGTGGCTGCCCTGGATCCCTGGAAGTGTCCAAGGCCAGGCTGGACAGGGCTTGGAGCACCCTGGGATAGTGGAAAGTGTCCCTGCCCGTGGCAGGGGGTGAAACTGGATTATATTTAAAGTCCCTTCCAACCCAAACCATTCTATGATCTTCTGTTTCTCCTTCCATATCCCTCAAATTTAGGGGAGTGCATAGAACTAATAAATATTTGCATTTGCATCCCTATTTTTAATTTGAAAGCCGCAGAATGTGTTCAAGGCACCTAAAACTATCACTTTGCAGTCACTGCACAATCCCTGCCCAGAGTGCAGGTGATGCAAATGGTAAAGAGAGCTGTTCCTTTACACAAGATGAAAAGCTTTAAAGACRTTTTCTTTGTGAAAGGGAGGCATTTTGCCAAACAGCATCAGTGCATTCAACAGCATCACTCCGGCTGCTGAAGGAACAGTTCAGCCTTATCACAGATAATGGCACAGCCCTCGATGCTGCAGAGAGAAATCACCAGAAATGTGCCAGTATTTGGGGGAAATTGCTCAAGGTCTGATGCATTGATAGAAAACRTCTCCATCCAGCCCTCACTCACACACCAAAGCCCAGGTTTTGTRCAAACACAAACCCAGAGCCTGCTCCTCTGTGCTGTGTCAAACACTCCAGAGGACGTGTCTGCAGYCACAAATTCCTGCAAGTTTGTGCCTGATTTTCAGCTGGTACACTCCCTGCTGGACTCATCATCTCTGTGCTCAGCAGGGAGTGTTTGCCAGGCCCTTTCTGGCAGCAGCACAAGGGCACCATGACAGATCCCAGCCAGGACAGCTTCCCCTGCTCACAAAATGACACAGAGCCCTTATCCTGCAGCAGGAATGTGCTCACCCTGGCAATTCCCGAGGTTTACCTTGTTCCATTTAACTACCTGGGGCTTTTTGCTTGCATTTAGAAACAATTTCCCACAACACAGCAGCCTGTGCACTCACATCCAACCCAACATCCCATTTCCCACTGCAGCTGCATCACCAGGATGATGGTGGAGATCAGCTGACAAATGCCTGATGACCATGGTGGGAATCACAATTCCACCAGCAGAGATTGATTTGGAAATTGGCTACCAGAAGTGACATGTGGCAGCAACAGCACCCCAGATCTGAGACAAGGACAGGAAAGACCTGAATCAGAACGATTTCAATTTTTTTTAAAGGAGCATCTAGATCATCCTCCAGCCCTTTTCATCATCAGTTAGTGCCTGGTATAAAACTTCAAATAAACAGCAGAGTGCCCAGCTCCTTTTGATGTTCACCTTGTCCCAAAACATCTGATGTTTTGGCTGAACATACTCTGGGTGTTTGTCCATGATGCGCAAGAGTCTCAAAATCATCTTTCTTGGTGGACCACTGGGATCTGCCAGTCTGTGGTTCTTTCCAGGGCTGGGATTACATTCACCCTTTGTTTCCCAACAGAAAATGAAGCCACAATCCACCATTCCAGCTGCAGGAACAGAGCCTTCGGAATAGCATTCAGTAAATTTGCATAAAGCTTGTGTTTGCAGCTTTTTAGAGAGCTGATCATGGAGCTGTTGCACATGAGCACATCTGTACAAAGGCGAGCACACTCCACATACAGACTGAACAAAAAAAAAATGAAGAGACCTCCCCTTTGCAGCACAGAGCTGGTGAGAGACAGAGCCCTGGGGCTGGAGAGCAGAGCCTAAGCTCTTCATCTCCATCAGTCTCTGCTTTTAGCAAGGAAGGTGTCCCGCATTTGCAGACCCCTTTTCCAAATCTTTTTCACACTCACCTGATTCCTGCTGCTGCCTGTCCAACCTTCAGCTGCCTACAGTGTTCATTCTTGGGTGAGTTACTGCCTGTCCAGCTCTGTCCTCCCATYGCTGGCCAAGGATTGGACACAGCAAACACACTCAGTGCCCAAATGCTATTTTTGTATTGTATTCACCATGTACATTTTTGGCCCATGTGCTGCTGGCTGGAGKGGTGACTTTAGGGGACACACTTTGCCTTGCCAAGCACAGCTGGAGATGCCACGGAGCCTCATTCCAAAGATGTGGGACAGAAATATCCGTGATTCACTCGGGCACCTCCACRGAGCACACAAGTGGAAAGGACCTCCTGGGTCATCAAGTTCATCTGCTTGTCATCACTGGTAACCACATCACTAGATCAATTAGGAGCTGTTTGATTGGCCTATCACAGCTAATGGGCTCCTCCGTCTGGCAGAGGAATAACAGGATCCAAACGGAGATGCCGGGCTGGAAACAAAGGGATGACCACTTAACGGTGCCTGGTCTGCCCAGGGCACCCACAAAGTGTCAGTCTATTTTCAATCTGGCCTGAGTGTTGTGCCAAGACCATTTTATCCAGAGATTTCTGCTCCAAAACTGAGTCTGGGAATCTCTGGATGACAGTTCCATGGTTTGTGAGCAGCAACAAAGAAAGGCACTTTCCATCAGCAATAACAAAACTACTCAAGTTTGGCTGGGTTTTGGTTTGGTTATTTTTTAGGAAATTGCACCTTCCCTGGGAAACACCAAASGAATCAACAAGCTGAAAGAGAAAGTTCAAAAACCATGAAAATAAACAAAAAAAAAAAACCCCACTACTCTGAGCAAACTAATTCTAAAGAATCCTCTGGCTGCATTTTTAAAACCCACCTTAGGTGCTATGCCCATCACCAGGTTATAAAAGCAAGCAGTTAAATGGAATTCATTATTTGTTTTCAAGGTATTATATCAAATAATAAATCAAAAAATACCATATCCATGTGCCCTCAGCTTTTTCCCACACGCTTTTGAAGATGCCCTTTTAGAGATTGGACTGACATCTCAGATAATTAGCATAACTTCAGGCTGGAGATTTAATTAATAACAAACAAATAATAAGTCTCTCATATTTACTAAAAAGCCTGGGCAACCTCTGTTCTAATATTTTCTCCTAAGTGAACATGTACACACAGCACCATGGTTATAGCAGTGCTAAGATTCACTTTCTGTTCATTATCAGTTCCAGAAAAAAAAAAATACCAAAAAAACCCCAAGACTTGAGGGGAGTTAAATTCTTTTTTTTTTCAGGCAAAATAAGATGTTTTGCTTCACTCTTGAGCTTTTCTATATTCCACATTTCACATAAACCCAAAATAYCCCACTTAAATGATGCAAATCACTGCAACAACGACAGCAAATCACTGCAACATCCCAGACGCACACAAAAATAAACACTTCATTCCATGGGGCTATGTCTCAGCCTTGTGTGGGATGCTCAGAGTACGTGATTTAGTGGAATTACCAGAACTGACAGCACATTCTACACGAGGGATCCTGAATTTGTGTCGGGAATGTAATGGAGAGGATTTTGAATCCCCAAGTAACAGGACATGAATTCACCTTCCACTGAGCAATAGGACAAACAGTCAAATCCTGCTCAGGGGTGGTGGAAGAAAACCCTGCAGCTTCTCATGGGAGGTTTGTGGGACCCCTCAAAATGCAACAGCCTCGAACAAGTGCAAAAATCATACAACAAATACAAGTCTAAATATTTACATGCGATTATGGCCCTTGCAAGGGAATAATTTGCTCACTTTCCCTATTTTGTGGGCATCCAAAGCCTTTTCCAGATGATCATAGCATTCAGTGCAATGGCAACAGACAAATGAGGACCAAATCATCTGTTGTGGGCTGATGCTAAYGAGGTGATCTCTCACCTCTCATTTCTCTGAGCTGGGGAACAACTCCTGGTGAGGTCTGCAGGGTYACCACCAATGCAGAACGGAGAGAACAACCTTGATTCAGCTAAAGGCCACAACCAACTCAGTAAAATGAGCAGAAATGGTTCCCCCGAGTGCCTTGTAATGAAATCCAGGGTCACCCCAAGGTRCAGGGTGTAGTACCCTGAGGACAGGCTTGAATAGGACCTATACAGTAAAGATATGAACATTAAATCCAAATGAAAATAGACCCAGGCTGCTGGCACATAAGGAAGGTCTTTCAAGCTAAATTTTGGGGAAAAGCCAACAGTTTGACAAGACATGTGGCTTGGGAAAATGCAGTCTCCAATGGAGAAGTCATGAAAATTTAGTCTCCTTGAAGAAAAGGATAGGAAAGAAGCCAGAAACAGTCAGGGAGGAAACAGCAGCCTGCAGGGCCAGCTGACATCGCTGTCAGACCTGCAGAGAGAGAGCAGGATAGGACACCACGGGTGCACTTCCATCCAGRCAAGTCTGAAAAACCAGGGGAGTGACCAGCAGTGCCCTGGTTTCAGATGGGGCTGTTGACATAAGCAGCACCTCGGAAAGCTGGTGGGGGGAAGATAATCAGCAGAACACGGTAATGAGTGGGTACAAATGGAAAGGAATGAGAGTGGGCTGTGCAGGTGGAGGAGCTGAGCATCARAGGAGCTGGGCATTATTGAGAGCTGAGCAAATTGCTCAAGGGAGATAACTGTACCAACAAGCACCCCAGGATTGCAGTCCCTGTGCCCAGACATCACAGTGGGAGAGTTTTTCCATCCTCCACCCACCCACAGCAGGGCAACAGCAGCAAAGACTTCAGGGAGACGAGCCAGGCTGTGATGGATTTAAACAAACACAAACAGGAGCTGTCCCTCTCCCTGTCCAAATGGGATCACTGACAGGAGGATGGATGTCTACATTGAAAATGGAAAGTTACTGCTCCCTCCAGCACTAATTGATGACCTCTGACACAAGAGCCTCTCCAAGACATCCCGAACAGCACCCAGGAACCAGAGGATTTGATTTCAAGTGCATTGCCAGGGGTCCTTTGCACCTGAAAACCGACAAATCTTGAGGGCAGCCTCACAAACCTGCTGCTGTAAGTTGAGCTTGAAGAGGGAACTGCCTAAATACACAGGCACTTGTTCAAAGAAAATTAAAAAGGAAAAGAAAGCCCTTAAGGAAAAACACACCCAGGAGGTGGGAAGACCATTTGAAGAAGTCATTAGAGTAAACGTGATCGCTTGAGGGGGAAAAAAAATCAGAATAAATGCTAGTGTGCTTTAAGTGAAACAATTAACAGTAAAATGAGACTAAGGAGAAGCACTGTCCAAATAGAGAAAAAGTAAAAACCGAGACTAAAATCTAAAGTCTGCCACTGTGCCAAAATACTCCAAAGACCGAGAAGAATTTTCCACGCCACAGCACTAATAACAAAACACATTGAAGAGTCCTTGATCACAGGGCTAAGGGAGCCTCCAAGGAAGATAACAGCAGAGTAGAAAAGCTAAATTAACTTATTCACAATAAGCTGATAAATCCTGATAACACAGAGCCACAGCCAGGGATTAAATCCCCCCCTCAGCAGCACTGAAGGTTCTCGAATGTGCAATCACCCAACCCGAGCTCCACAGAGTATTTTGGGGGAAAGGGAGGACAGCTCAGAGAGAAGTGACAGCCCGGGRAAGACTCCTCGCAGGTTTTTGGGAGACAAGCCCTGCCTCATCAGTCCATCTGAGTTCCCCAAAGTGTGTGCCAGTGATGAACTCCTCTTTCTGATGAACCAGTTACAASAATGCAAGGTGCCATCAAGTGAAGGAACGGTTTCTTTGAGTTAAAAATGGAAGCAGTAATAAGAGGTCAGCTCTCCCAGAGGAGGTGAGACCCRACAGGCATCTCTGCAGCTCAGCTTTTTGTAAATGACTAAGAAAAGGCAATTAGCAAAGGCACAAACTGAATGATTCAAGAGAGTTCAAGCTTCAAGTCAACTGAGAGAAAACCACAAGTAACTCAGGACACAGTGGCTGGCCAAGAAAGTGGCAGAGAGATTTGAGTGTTGAAAAATGGAGAAAGAGGAGAAAAGTTTCTTATGCTCTACCTGCACATTACAGCTCCACAGTAACCATCACTGCCAGGGGTGGATTAAGGAGTTCTGTGGCTAAGGTCACAAATAAATGTCACATCATTGCTGAGCAGCAATCAGGGAGGTTTAGCACTTGATAGGAACTGTTAGGAAACATGGAGAGGGTAAAACAAATTATTTCTATCGTGCTGCCTTATGATTGCTGGCTCAGCCCAGCTGCATCATTCTGCACAGTCGTGACACTGTGGCCTTCCTCCTCCTCATCATCATAACAGGGATTTAAAGAGGTAGACAGGGCACAGGGAACACCTCTCCTGGCCARAGAGGAGCAGAAATGGGAAGAGCTTTTGTCCAAACTCACAGCAACTCCCATGGTAGAAACCAGGCTACAGAGGGAACATGGTCATGACAGCCCACAGAATCAGGAGGAACCCACAGAAAATAAAGAGTAGCTGCTGTTCAGRATTACTCACAGCACTAGAATTAAGGGATACTAAATAAACTATCATATAGTAGGTTTAAACAAACAGAGGGAAGTGKTTTTTTTTCCCCTCCCCATAAGATGTAATTGCATTGCGGAACTCATCGCCCCAGGATGTTGTGGATGCCAAACACATCAAGAGAGTCAAAAGTCAATTAAACAAATTCATGGACAGGTCCATCAGTGGCTATTAAACATGATGATGGAGATGCAGCCTCTGGCTGACAAGTCTCTAAACCACAAGAAGTTTTATCACAGGAAAATTTACTTTGTGCTTGCCCCATTTTTTCCCCTCAGCATCCACAGCCAACTATGGACCCAGGTACTGAGTTATTCCAAAGTTACTCCAAACTTATACTAAAGTTATTCCAAAATTATTCCACAGTTATTCCAAACTTATTCCAAAGTTATTCCAAGCTGGAGCTGGCTGTCAGAGTTGAAGTGAGCATTTTCAGGTCTCAGCACATGCCAGCTTTGGTCCAGAGTTTTAGACTTCCTCTTTGTCCCTGTCCTGAAGTGACATTAATCTTTTGAACACAGGGTGGATTGCCAGCATCTTAGGCTAAAATTTTGGGCTTTAAACCCSAGGAGATTCCAAGGACATGAAATCYAAAATCACGCCCAGATGTCAGCCCTTTGTTTGGATGTCGTGATTTATACCGTGAGTGACACTTCCTCTTCTGTCTCCCTAACAATGACAAAACAAAGAGCTATAAACAAAACCTGACTCCAGATGTTCTTTTGCCCTCATTAGCGACCAGCTTGGCTAATACTATTTCATCAGCCCTTTGTTTCAGGGTGGCAAGCCAACATCAGCAACTCGAGGACACTTTGATGGGCTCCCCCCACTTGGGATGCGACAAATTCCCAGGACACTCCTGCCCAACACTCACTACAATAACAAGCACGGGGCTGAATTACTGCCCTCGACAATGTTTGGTACGTGGAAAAACTTGTGCTGGCTAATTACAGCGGTTGCTCCATAAAAATCCCCCTGGGGCGGCCGCGTGCAATCCTGGTGAGCGCGGCCCTGCCCCTCGGCAGCAGCCCAGGTGGAGACAGCCTTTCCTCTTTGAAGAGCCTCCCCAGCACCCGAGGTGTCCCACCCACTCGTCAAATCTATTCCTAGACATAGCAGCTCTATTTATTTTCCTCACAGACTCTTACACCGGTGCAAAGGTTGAGAATCAGTCAGGCCGGACACACACAAGGAGGCAGCGAAACAAAGGCTGTTCCTCTTCCTTTGAAGCCTGCTCTCCATTATTGTTGATAAGAGGTGCAGCAGATTTATTTCCCTGGTTTGAGCACTCCTAAGCCTCTTTACTGAGCCTGGCAGCGAGAACCTCAAAGCAGAWGCCAAACTCGGCAATCTTTTTATGTGTGGTAGAAATAATCCCTTTGCCTGGTGCCTGGGAGAGCTGAACCCCGGCAKCCACAGGAGCTGCTGATGGACCAGAGAGGGGCCAGCAATGGTCTCTTCTCCCCAAAAAACACCTCCTCTCTGCAGCCAGCCAACAACCACACACTTTTGTCTGAGCTCCAGCCTCACCCTTAGCACTACGGGTGGTAGGAAATAGATCTGACCCCGAAGTCCATCACATCTCCCTGCGCCAGTTCTAACAAAGGATCCTTTACTGCTACTCCTCCTACAGTTTCCCTTCTACCTTTAGATGCTTTGTGAATTGGAGAAGCTCAAAGAAACCCATCCAACAGGGCAGCCCAGCTGCCAGAGCCACCCCTGYTCCCAGATTAACACAGACCAAGCTAACGAGGTCCTCTGGCTGCCTGCCTGCCTTGGACTGAGGAAGTCAAACTACATGAGTCACCAAATCCCAATGCCAAATCCCCAGTACCAGGGTAATTGCAGATATTTTGRACCAGAGATCAAGCTCCAAGGGCAGGGGGAAGCTAATCATAAAAGGAATAAATCAAGGGGAAATACTTGGCACTYCACTTTTGGCAGGGAGGGGCTGATCAACTTTTACTCTGGAGGAACTGGGAGTGAGAGAGAGAAGATTCACTTTCACTTGGCTCCTGGGATGTCCAAGGACTTTCACAACCCTGCACAGAGAACAGCTGCTGTATGTCTTTACATCTCACAATGATAGATTCCTCATTTAAAAATAAATCRGTGCAGCCTGGGATAGATGCCAGCACATTTCCCCCAGTTTTCCCACATCCTACATTTTAAAGGCAGCTGATGAGCTCCATCCTTGCTGATCCCTCATCCTTCCTTTAATAACTCCCCATGTTCCCATTAAAACCAGTGCATTGCCCTCCTCACCTTTAAATTTCCCCAGAGCTGTAGTTCCCTACTTTGGCTGCTCTTGCTCAGTTTTGTATCATGTGTTTTTTCTGCTTCAGCAGCACCAGCAGTCTCTGAAGTTCCTTTGGTAACTTTTCTCCACAGGCAGCACCACTGAACCCTTTKCACACCAGGTGTAAAAATCCCACCTCTACTGGGTTAATCCATCTCCAAAAATACCACCTCGTCAATCACTTGTGAGAGTGTTTTAAAAGTTAAAATCAATATCTCAGGCRCAGTTGGAAGCAACACTTACTCTCCACGTATTGATCGTGACCTTCAGGTTGATGCCATTCCCCAAAATTTATAAAAGGGACCCAAGTTTGCAAACAAGGTGCCCCAGCACATCATATTGTGCAACACAGGCTATCAAACTCGGGATCTCATTACACCCTCTGCCTCCCACTCTGGGTTGTGTTCCCTTGTTACATCTTGTTTCAAATTAGACTGAGAGCTCGTCACGCCAGCGGCAGTGGCTCCCCGTGGCACCACTGCAGCAAACAGGATTAATAAGCTAAGACTAAAGACAGCTCTCAAAAGTACAAAAAAAACTTACAAGAAACAAAGGGATGTGGGAAACTCCTGCCCCTGCCCTGAATAAAGAACTCTCAAGATGCCCAAATAACTTCAGGACATCCATGAACTTGGCTTTTCTATCATGAGTTTCATTTTTCACTTTTAACCCCAGCACTCTACAAAACCCAAATGAAAAGATGCTTTGCATGGTCTAAGATTTTTTTTTAAGTTCTATTTAATCGGCAAAGCTCAAAGATTTAAGTAGTCCATTCAAACTGGGTCATTTGCGTTGTAGACAACAGGGCGAACTCAGCAAGCAGGGGATAAAGATTTTAGTGGCAAGGGAACAAGCAGCTTGTCCTTTGTCAGCAGGCTGCTCTGTCCTAGCCCAGGATCTCATACACCCCAAAGCATGGTTTTGTCACAGTTTTCCTTCTGGTTTAGGATTTAGTTTGGAATTTAAGCCCCTGGCTGGGGAGGTGCTGCCTGCTCAGCYTCCCACCAAACTGCACCAGAGCCCCCAGTGCTGCCCTTCCTTTAGGGCACAGCAAAATGTGGCATTTGGRTACCTGGCCACCAATTCCCAGGAGCTTTATACCAACTGAACCACTTTTCCCATGGTCTGAAAAGCCTGACCTGCAGCAGYRTCTGGTTTTYATCAGCTGGGATACAGAGCAAGGASAGACTTGCCACTGGCCACCAAACAAGCCAGTGGTTAAAGTAAGACGCTCTTTGCTTTCCCTGGAGCTGAGTCTGGGATTCAGTTCACTGTCCCCATCTTCTCTCCACACTCATCTGCTGAGCCCCATGAAAACAGCATTGAGGTCTGGGAGAGCTCACAACGTGCTGTCATTTCACCAGGCTGCAGCTGAGAGTTTCACCCCTCTTCAGCAGTCATGATTTCTATAACAGAAAGCTTTCAGTGTGATAGGAATTCCCGGGCCAAAAAGCATAATTCTAACAGGTCAGGTTCCCAACAGCAGATCAGGTGTCACTGTTTCCCTGGAGGCCTTCACTCCTTTCTCCCCCTGTCCACCCTCCCTGAGAGCATCATCTCTGAAGCCCACCTGTCCCAGGACTGACACATCATCACTGATTTTACTTCCAYAGAACCTTCTGACACCAAAATAATGTCCAGGTAGTGGATCTGKTGATTTTTCTCTAAGAAGCACAGTGGGCCTGCCCTCATGGCAGCATTTCCTCAGACAGCACAGCTGTCCCTGGCACCACAGGGCTGCACAGAATGTGGGTCTGGGGCTCACAGAGGGAGCTCTCAGTGCCCACACAAATGAGCACACTCACAGCAGAGAGCAGCTATTCCATGGGAAATCCTCATTTTCAAACAACATTAGTTTTGCTTTTAATCACCCTCCACCCAGCCGATGCTCAGGACAAGAGGACTTGCAGGCAAAATTCAACCTCCCAGTCTTCCCTTTGCTTGCAGCTGTTGTTACAAAAACCCACAAATGAGACCATCACATTTGCATGTCATTTAACTTGGCATGAGGGCTTTCCTGCTGGAAGGAAAGCTTCCTCAGGCTGGGTGGCGTAGGGCTGTCCAGGAACAAAACCCTTTTCTACAGAAAAGAAGGAAAACGTTACTTATCTCCTGCATGGTCCCAGAGCTTTGGAGTGGGGGCACTCATGGCAACAGCAAACAAGTGCTCAGCAGCACTTCAGTGATGTGGTTTAAGCAAAAAAAATAAAATCCCTTTCTTGAGCATGGAGCTAAGCAGGCCCCAGGCAGTAATGGGTACAGGATGAATAATAAACCCAGCTGAAGCAAGATGCATGAGTCAACCCAGATGAAGAGTTCCTCTTGGTTCCTCCCTCCCCCCTGCCTTTGGCTGTTCCTTGGAAAACCCATATGCGTTAGGAGGGTGTCCACAAAACAAACATTTGGCTGCTTTCTTGAAGAAACCTTGGAGAGCCCAAAACTGGCTGTGTGGGCTGAGTACTCAGCGGGGTGCAGTAACCAAAGCAAAAAGAAACCTCCTCAGGGGCTGTTAGAGCATTTGGGATGGGGGAAATGGAGCAGAAACCTTTGTAGAAAAGCTATTTACATCTGTTTGACCCTCGTAAAACAGGTCCCCAGGCTCTTCCCCACTCGGAGGCATTTGGATGACAAGGCTGCAGCAGCAGTTTGATCCTTCCCGGGGGAAAGGAATGGGGCAGAGCCACCACGGGGAACCACCGAGCACACACACGGCACAGGCGGAGCGGCCGCACCGGCTCTGCCAGGCACAAAGGGATCGSGGAGCTCCCTGGAAGGCTCCTGCCTGCACTGCCGCCTCTTGGCTCGCAGTCCCAGGAGGAGACAATGAAAGTGAAAGACACCTGCAGCCTCCTCCAGACTCCACCTTGCCCCCCCAGCCTTCCCCGACAGGCAGCTCCTCCCTCGGAGGTTGTTCATCGCCTCCCACTCGAATCCCTTGATCTCCTTGCCAAAGCCCAGGCTGCTCCAGGAGGGTCTGGCTGCCCTCGGGGCTGCAGCTCAGCTCTGGGTGCCACAGATGGCCCTGGGTTTGCTCTTCCCTTGCTTTTTTCCAAATGCCCATTGCAGACTCACACCTTCACCCATCCCAGCAGCACATGCTGGCCCCAAACCTTGGGAAAGCCAATCCCATGGGGTACAGAGAAGGGGGGTCCCATGTAGGAAGAGTTTTTGCTGAAAYGACTGTGGATGCACCCAGCAGTGTGCAAAGTGGCCAACCCATGRCAGGCACAGCTCCTGTGCTGGTCCAGAGCCAGGCTCACCCACAGCTCGCTGCTCACTCTGCCTCCACATTTGCTACCAGCACAACCTTCCTCACCCCGAGGCCAGCACCACCTCCAGCTCTCCCTGAATCATGAGTGGCACCAAGCCAGGAGTGTGGAGGTGGTCTGCTTGCTGGGGACCATGAGCAGCGGAGAAATGGGGTGGCAGAGGCCTGACTTGTGCAGTTCCACACCCAGCAGTCCCCCCATGACTTTGTGCCATGCTGGGCAGATCAGAGCCCACAAGGGGTGGCAGGAGAGTGCTGACCCACCTGCACATGATCTGTCCTTCCAGAAGGGAAGGTTGAAGTTTGGTCTCATTCAGGACAGCCCTGGGTGTGACAGCCAGCTCTGCTGCTGGGTTCTGTCCCTGCTTATGCTGCAGGACAAACCTTGCTCTGTCCACTGCTCCAGGAAGAGAAAAAGAGGCTTTTGACTCCTTCCTCCACTGTGGGTGCCCTGCAGTACATGGACAATGCAGAGGGCTGGCCCACAGGCTCCAGGGACGCTCTGCCCTAAACCCAGAGCACTGGCCACCCCATGGAGGCTCCCTGGTCCCCAGGGATGGCCCATCCATCCCATTGCGGCTGGGAATCCTCTCCAGGCTCATCCCCATCAGGCACCACGAGCAGCCAAGCGCACATTGCCTCCTCCTCCTCCTCCTGTTGAGCAAGCAGCAGTGGGTGGACACACACCCAGGCTAAACACAGCCCCAGCACGGCCCCCACCCGCCGTGGCCCAGACCCAGGTCACCAAACACATTCTTGCTTTGGGTGCGCTGGTTCCCATGCTCCTCCCCGGGAGAAGCCCRTCTTGCTCAACCCCACTCAACTCTGGTTTCCCCAAAGCTGAACCCGGAACCAGATTTCACTCATCACAAAACATCCCAGGGCTGGGTAGGATGGGATGCTGCCACAAGAGCTGTGCCTCGTACCCAGAGCCTGCCACACATCCCTGGAGCAGGGCTGCGGGCTGGCCTGGGAATGATGGCGAGGGAAAGATCTCTGTTGCAATTGCCATCRTCCCTAATCCCAGTTTTTGACCAGGTCAGCCTGTGAGACACTTGACACCTGAAGGACGGGGGTTTTAAGGCTCCCAGTGCCTCCTCAGCACAGCCTTTACCTGCACATGACACAYCAGAGCTGTTGCAATCCAGGTTAGCACCAATCTGCCCTATTTCAACTTCAAAGCGCTCCACAAACATTAACCAATTAATCCTCTCACTGCCCTCCCAAGGAGGTGAGCATCTTTATTTCTATCTGTTTCCCCATCAATCAGAAGGAGAGAGTTAAGTGCCTCTCCCAAGGCTGTCTGCGCCTGACTGCCATCAGAGGAAGGGACAGGTGCACCTCAGACACAGGAAATGCTGCAGAAATCACCTAAACCCAGCAACTTTGTTTTTCTCCATACCCCACATGAGTCGGCTTTTTGAGCACTTTCTGTTCATCATCAGCCAATGACCTGGAAGGAAAATGATCTGAGACAAGCGAGACAGAGGAGGCCACTGACAMAGCAACCAGGACCAGCTGGAGAGCCGGGGGCACACACACAGTAAGTGTTTTTAATAAGCCAGGAAAAGTCCTACATCTTGCAATAAAAAACAGAGCTCAGCATGGATGGTCCCAGAGTAAAGGGACAAACTTTGATGTGACCACAGGCAGACAGACAGCCAAAACATGACATGAGCTCCTGGCAGTGCTTAGCTTCTGCTAAAAACTGGGGCAGAACATCGCAGCTTGTTCTGCACTTTAAATCATACTTATGTCCTCCAGCTCAGGCAAAACTTGGTTTAGGGAACCCTACAAACCTCTGAGGCATTAGCAAGRGCAGGCAGCTGGAAAGGGAGCTGGMCTTTAACTGAGAAACTGCAGGAAATRGTGTCACMKCAGCTKGGTGKCAGCTCACTCAGGATGGGACACATSAMTGGCAGYGCTGATCCCCCTCAACCATCCTCTTCATCASTCAGGATTCACTGCAGCACTGCCAGCAAAGAGCACAGCACCCACACTCRCCCAGGTCCATCCTCTGAGGTGTAACCAGCAAAAAAAGTGGTATTTTTATCACCTGAAAAGACTATTTGTTGAAGACATCAGCCCATGAGCACTCCCCCAGCAGGCAGGTGAGCTCAGGAGAGGGGAAGGAAACGCTGACCAAACATCCCTGAGACTGTGCAGAGGGAAAATGGGGTGCCCAGGGGCTGCAGAGAGCCCACCACCAGTTTATTTCAACCTTTTCAGGAATGTCACTGCTGGCTCGGGAGAAGGGACCTCCTGAGCCACAGCTCCTCCCGTGACGCCGCGGGACGGGCCGGGCAGGGCTGGGATGTTGCTCCCAGATCCCTTTCACTTCAGCAGCAATTTCTGTCCCCAGGGTTCCTCTGAGCACGGCGGTGAAAGTCTCTCTGCTTTTGCAACACCGCTGACCCAGGGTGGGACTCCTGCTCCTCCGGTGGCAGSGAAAACCCACAATTGCAGGGTTTGCAGGGAAGCACTGCCTCGTTTTTCTCATCATTTCCCATGGCTGTACCTCAACACTAACGGCTGACAATCGCTCATTACCGCTCGCCCCGAGGTTCCAAATTGCTCGCTAAACCCTGCGAAGATGTAGCAATCCCAAAGCCTTTTGGATGGAGAGGGGCGACCTTTAAAMAAAGCTCCGCAATGCCAGATCAATACTGGGAAGAGCTGAAATCAGTCCAGCGCCTCGCTTAAGTGGCAGGAGAATTTCAGGCAGATGAAATGCAATTCTCTGACTGCAGTTATTAGAGGCAGCGGGGGTAGGAGCCTTGCTGGATCTGGAATAGAAGCACCATCCCGAGGGAAGGCTTTTCTTAGCATCGAGAATCACTGTTTAAAACAGGTATTCAGAGCATGCCTTGAATTTATTGTTGAGCACAGACCTCAAGGCGCAGGAGCACCTTAAAAAGGGACATTTGGCCACTTCCACAGGGGTGTAACATCTGCCCTTCCACCTCCACAGGGATGTAACATTTGCCCTTCCAGCATGGGCTGAAGAGGGACCCCAGGGAGGGGGAGCAGAGCTGTGGCTGCCCCGGGTCCCGCTGCCACAGGAGCGCCCCAAGGAGCAGGGACAGCGCGGGGCTGGCTCACAGCACACAGTGCCACCTGCTGTCACCCGGTCCCCGGCCCATCCCTCCCACCGGGGTCCCCAAGCACCCTCCCATTCAAGCCAGACCCCAAAAGCAGCAGTTTTTCTATACAATATTCCTGTCTGTTCATCAGCCATTCCCCATCCCACGGGGCTGTAGGGGACAGACACTGAGCTGCTGGAGGATCCACTGTTGGTCCATGACCTTCAGCACATCATGGGATTTGACAGCACAGGCCAACCTTGTTCACCAAGGAAAGAAGGAAAAGACAGATACCAGCACTGGGGCATGACAAGAAACAATTTCTGAGTGTGCTTTGCCTTCCTCCCCAACTGAAAACTCTGTGTGTCTTCCTTGAGCATTGACATCATTTCTTCCACTCCTGAACCTCTCACCTTTTTGGTGCATGGAGAGGACCCGAAGCTGCTTAGAAACACCCTGGAACTGAGTAGGGAGACCACCCCACCCTATCAAACACCGTGATTAGAGGTGCATTTGGACACTGAAACTGCACGACATGCTCACAAACCCCAAAAAACCTTAAATAACAGTTATGGGGTTCACCTTGACCCCACAGTGATGCAACASCCTCACAAAACTCCTACGAATTTCTCCAGGCAACCTCTGCAGYTTGGCTCAGACCAGAATCAAAATACAAAGCAAAGCCACCAAGCTCAGCAGGACTTTGGCCCTCAGGGACTCAGCAGACACTTAATTTTCACTACAAGAAGCTTCTCGATGGATGCACGGATTTTTTACCATGTTCTCAAACTGATCACCTTTAATTTGCTCTTCTTTTTTGTTAAGAGTCTGTGGAAGGTGGAATCCCCCTCCTCAACAAGTCTGCTTACCAAGCCATTTTCAAACCCAAATTTGCTTTCCCACTAATTGACCACCTTGACCAACAGTACATTAATCTTTGTCATATTTGAGAAGTAAAAGACCAAAGGATTCCCTAGAACAGATATTTAAACCAAGTTCCAAAACAAAATTCAAGTTAAAGGGAAAATCCACGTGAATAAGAGGCAATGGAACTCATTGCCCAAAAAGTCCTTTCTCAGAAATCTTTCTTTAACCGGAATACAACAAACCCAAATAAGAATGAAGTGACCTGATCCTCAAGAGCCCACGCTGGCTCTCCTGCTGTGGGAGTTGGTGAGCACAGAAACCCCTGCAGGTGCCAACCCAAAAACCTGGCACAGAGAGAGCCCTGCCTGCCCAGTTATAGGGTCTGAACAAACCACCCCAAAGTCACTCTCTTTTTCCATGCCTGTATTTWAAAACAACCCAGTTTTGGCAGCGTGTGTGGGAAAGAGCAGAACACTTGGATGTGATGCTGAAGTTCCCTCCAGTTTGCCTTTTCTGTAGGATTTGCTCCTGACAGCCTGACCCTGCTGTGAAGGGAGGTTCTGCCGAGAGGATCAGTCCCGGTTACCGAAACTCTGGGATGTTCCCCCTCCCTGGCAGTGTCCTGACCCTTCCTGCAGCAGGGACCATCCTCGAAGGCAGGAAGGTGCTGTCACTCTGACAATTCATCCTCCGATCTCACTCTGCCATCACAGCACCTCACAGAAGTTATTTTAGCTCCAGAGCAGCTTTCTGGCTTCCTGTGTAGTTCCTTAGTGTTCTTCCTAATTGAGGGCTTTTAACATTAACAGCGTTCAGCAGCTGTTCTTCTTCCGGAGGTGGGGAGGGGCACCAAATCTTTTATTTAAATTTCTTCTCTAAGGAATGAAAACGTGACCGACATCCTAAGCAGATGTTCCTCAAGTGACAAAACTTCCTCCTGCTCTGCCAGGGGCTCCTTTCAGCCACTGATCCCATGGCTTGCTGAGTTCATCATACATAATCCCCAAGGAGGAACCAGGGATCTTTGGCTGAATATTTCCTCTAGRACCAGGTAAGGGGCTCTACATGGGAAGTGGACCATCAGTGGCCTCTCCCAGCTGTGCCACCTGTGAGTGAAATAGTGGACAAAATGGGTTCAGCAGGGASCATGGAGGGGAAAAGCAGCAGTATTTGGGGTCTGCCCAAGAGGATGATGCTGCATGCAGCAACCACCGAGCAAAATGGGAAATGGGATAGGGAGGGGATTGTGGGACACACAGAGGTTGGTGCCTGCCATTCCACTCCAGCCAGGGTGGGATYTGCATGGCAAAAAGCTGCCTGAGTCCTCAGAAGAGAGCTGGGATTTGCTTTTGTCGGAGCCTTGAGTGTTTTGAAGTCCAGAGAGAGGCAAGAAGCAACAAGCTCCGCCAGTGCCCCCRGGAAATTGCAACAGAGCCACCAGTSAAAAGCATTCAAAGATCACAAACCAGACCCAGATGATCATGAATCACAGCTTAGAAATMACAAATGGTTCTTAAGCCTCTTCAAAATAATGGCATTACCAACAGGCTCRTTCGGAGGGGTTCTGAACCCGAGAGAGAGGATGGGCTAAAGCAGGAGCAGAGCTGCTCGTTCAGCCCTGCCCTGGGGACTGGGGTGGTGACAGGGGGATGTGGTGACACCTGGCACAAGGGCACCCACTCTGGGGTTGTGGGGAGGGAGGGTGGCACACCCTGGTGTGGGTGAGGGCGGGCAAGGGGTGACCCCTGGGCAGGCTGAGCCCGGGTGGGGAGGAGAGCAGGGGTCTCACCAGGCTCCTGGCTCCCTCCAGAGCTGTGCCTGGAGCAGGGAAGGCCAGCCCCACACGCACCTTTGGAAGCCTGAGGGATGTCAGACAACAATTTTGTTTGGAAACGCTTCCTGTGCTTTTCACCAAGGAGCACACAGAGGGGATGTTAAGTGCTCTAAGGAGGTAAAACACCGCAGGCTCCTTCGGTCCACGTGTGTGGGCAATCCTGAAGCTGCAGGCAGAGCAAGACCCAATAATGCACAGGCTGTAAAGCTCTTAGGTGTCATCAATGTTTTAACGCCCCATTTAAATATTAATATAATGGAACAGCATAAAAGCAATATCCCTGAAAGCACAGGGTCATTTAATCCATTGCCCTGTCCTCAGGAAGAACCCAGAGACCTCCTCCAAGTGTTTTACTTCCCCAGTCCAGTGCTGACTTTCTCAGTCTCATAACATTAGTTCTAGTAATAATAATACATCATCATAACGCAAAGCTGGACATCATAATAATTATTTATGACTTATGCTTCTGGCCRTAACCGAGTCTTTCTGTAGAGGTTTTAATTATCATTTATGCATCTTTGTTCCACATCCATAAAAATCCCAGGGCTCTGTATGGCTGAAAGCTGAATTTATAGGATCTGGGAATGGCAGAGCCTGGATCCAGTGAGAAGGGCTGCTCCTAATCACCAAAATGCTGGATCCAGTGAAAGGAYATCAATGGCAGCAGGGCACAAAATGCAAAAATTAGTCCCAGCAGGTGGAACTGCAGCTCCTGGAGTAAAAGGGACTTGTGACAGCTGCATTTGTGCCTGATCCATGTCAGCACYTTGGTGGAGATGACCAGGGAGAGGTCTCTGGGTCTGAGGCCCCAGCTGGTCACAAGTGACACGGGAAGGGTGGCAGCACTCAAAGGTATTTGTGTTCAGGGACAAGGGCACTTTGCTCCCTCCCTCTTGTGCACTCAGGGCTGCCCAGCCCCTTGCCAGGAGTGCCTGACCACGCTCCTTGTGATCCTGGAGGATCCTTATGGAGAGCAGAACCTGTCCATGAGCAGCCCTTCAGTTCCTCCCRAGCAGAGGAACAGCAAAGCACAAARCTCAGGGATGTCTCAGCTGAACAGGCAGATGCAGCGTGATCAGCACCATCAGCTGCCTCCAGCACACCCCTCACCATCTGCTCCTGGCAAACACCTCAGCCCTGGAGCAGAGATGCCCCAAATGTGGGCACTGCCTCGAGGCTGGAAGGGGGATACGTTCCTTCTTCTGAAATACACAGAGGGAAAATACAACATGCGACATCCCCGGGTATTTCCTGCAGAAACCACAGCATAACATGAGAACCTTGGCTGTTTTTTTTTTTTAAACGGGAAAACCAAGTCTCTTGCTAAGTGGGGCTTGAAACTGTGAGCCAGGGGCTTCCAGAAGCTCAGAAAATGGGGAGGGATGAAGGAAAGAGGATCTTGGCAGGGMTGAATAAGGATAAGAAGGAAAAGCATACTGCAGGCAGCAGCCATGGGCTTTGGCAGCCACTTCCTTGTGCGGAAGGAAAAAAACCCGATTTAAAAGCTGCTTGGGGAAAAAGGAGGTTCAGCAGTGGATTTTTTCRTCTCTGTTACCAGAGCAAAAGGACTGCTCCTCATATCCCTGATGGGCTGAAGACAGTGCCTTCGCTGCAAAGCACCTTCACAACCAGCTTGGAAACGCAAAAGGCATCAAAAATAATGTCACATTTATTAGGGAAGCAATTCAAGTGCAAAACTCACCGAGGGATACAGGGAGCTGACTACATGCAGAAATCAAAGGGAACCCTTGATGGAATAGAAATGTTTAGCCACAATGTTCAAAGGCTCCCTAAATCAAAGACAAACTCCTTCTTTAATCAAGGCCATTGACCGAGGCTGAAAGCACAGGGAACTGCCAACAATTCCCGCAGCGTCGCTTTTCACGGCAGGGCTGCAGGTGCCGATGCTCTTATTCCCAGCATCCTTCCCCCAATATCCTGCATCTGTGTGCTGGGAGCAGCTTTTGGCACTCAGAACACAGCGGTTTTATCAGGACAATAAACCTCAGCCATCCAAACATCCCAGAGCCACTCTTTTAGCCGCAGGAAACTTTCARCCTGTGCCTCTGAGCTGGAGGAGTCATTAGGAAAAGGAGCAAGYGTTAATTGGGCTGTATCTAATCTCAGCCCAACCCAGGGGTCAATAGCTGTTAGCTAAAGTTTATCAGCAGTGTTTGGCCATCATTTATCAGCTTTGGGGAGGCTGTGCTCGGACAGGTGTGCAGGATGCTGACGCACAGATGGGGTCAGGGAGCATTGATTTTCCAAACCGGAGAGCGGATGCYGGCGATTAACGTTTGTTGTGGATAAAGCAACCAGCAGTAGCACGAGATGCTGGCAGGGAAAGAGCTGGCCAAGAATGAGTGCACATTCATGAATTAACTTCTGAAATGGCATGGATCTCACAGTGCCTCGTGGTAGTGTGGCTTCAAGGAAAAAACACCTCTGGAAACGGGCTCAGTGCTTCCCATCCCTGCTGAGCTTTATGTTCAGAATCAGAGTCCAGCAATGTGATCCTCAGTTCTAGCTCATGTCTGCTGCTTGTTTTCTCTTTCCTCCCAAAATCTCTGTTCTATCAGCCTGTGAAAAAGCCCACTTCTTATTTTAAAATCTCTCTCTAGGTCACAGGAAGAAGAAATGTTGGGATAAATTAAAACCTTTTTTCATAATTTTCATTCATTTTCTCTTCCTATCCTCACCTTTCTAATTTTTAATAGCCTTCTTTTTCCTGGAGCTAAGCAGGCTGCTGGAAAAGCCTCATCTGCTCTATTTGTCCAAAATGGCACAGCGAGATGAACTAAATTGTTTCAAGCCATATATTTCATTGAAATCAGAAGTATAATGCTGTTTTTTCTACTTCTGGGCCAGTTCTGGGAGCAAATCATGTATCAATAACCACAGTGCTGCCAGTGGAACTCACAGGAGTAGCTAGAAATGCCAGATATTTCTGGGGTTGTGATGAAAGTCATTTGCAGTATATTTGGTTTTGTTGATCAACTGGCTTACAAAGTGATGGAAAACATTACAAAAGCTTGACAAAAACTTTGACAAAATATTTTCAAGAAATTAGGGGGGGGGAAAGGTAAATAACCTGTGTTTCAGATTTCCACTAAAAAAACCACCTAGTCCTGGAGGCATTGGGTTATCCAAGGACCACGGAGGGGCTGTTACTTCTCTGCTGGTTTCTGACAACTTCTGTGGAAAATATCTCTTCAGTCAGTCATGTTAGGAACCTCTGCAAGGATGAAGACTCCACAGCCTTTTTTGGTTCAGCAGCAGTGTTTGCCCACCCTCATTGTGGATGTTTTTTTTCCTGCAATCCCACTGGGATAACCCTTCCTGCAGCTTGTCTCTGCTGTCTCCCATCCTCTTGCTGTTTCGGTGTGGGAGGGCTCAGTTCTGTCTTCTCCCCATGTCCTGCCAATCCTTCACCTCCTCACACCAATCCTGCAGCCAGAACAAACCCAGAGCTCACCTGGAGCTGAGCCAGCTTTCTAAAGGGCCAGAACTCAGACATCATCACTTGAAATTCACTGGAGGGAAAGGGCACAGAACCACAGAATGGTTTGGGCTGGAAGGGGCCCTAAAGATCATCCAGTCCCATCCAGACACCTTCCACTAGAAAAGGCTGCTCCAAACCCTGTCCAGCCTGGCCTTGCAACTTCCAGGGATGCAGCAGCCACAGTTGCTCTTTGCAGATGGGATGTTTTATCCAAACAGAACCAGGCAAYAGAGATCCAGAATCCTTATCAAGAGTGGTTCACACCAGAGCTCTCTGTCCAGTTACCTCACACACATTTCAGAGTGARATCCAGCCCTGGGCAAGGGACGTGTGGTCCTTGGGAGCAGGGACAGAGCTGCCTGAGCTGAGCAGAAGGACAGATTAGAGTGGATCATCCCCCCTGAGTCTGTGACCCCAAAAGGACGGGCACCATATGCTTCCCGTCTTGTTAAGCTCCGTGGAAGAGGGAGTGGGCAYAGGGTGCTGCTTCTGCTTGGAGAAAGGGGGAGTGATTTGCTGGAGGAGATTGAAATCTGTGTTTGCCCAATTATCAGCYGCAGTGCTTAATCACTCTGCCCTGGATCTCGCCGGCAGCCGCAGGGGCAGTCGGATGTGGAGGCGGGAGGCAGATAGGATTTAATAAAGAAGCAATTTTATGAAGGAATACTTCGCTTTTGGCATTTTCTGTAGGAGTGGGAAAAATGATCTTTTTTTCTTCGGTAACGCCAGGGAAAGCAAGAAAAGCAGAGCTCTGTGTTTCAGCTYCTGGGGGATTGACACCATGTGGTCTCCACATCCCATGGAGATCCTGCAAGAGAGCCAAGGAGAGGGGCACGAGAGATCAGGGGAGAAAGGGGGGAAAGCCTGTCCAGGAGCTGGAACCCCCAGCACTGCCCCAGGGTCCCATCTGCAAGGGACAGAGGTCMCCAGAGCTGACCACAGTCCAGAGTTATTCCCAACAGGCACATGGCACCACCAGTGAGCCACAGCAGAGGAGGGAAAGGTTTCCTTGGGCTGAGCCTGTGGGGTTTGGTGTCACTGCAGCACTGGGACAGCAAACAGGCCAGGAGCTGGGCTGGGACCTTCCACAGCAGCCTGGGAACTCCACCCCAGCCAGTGTCAGCCCATCATCCTGACAAACAGCCTGTCCCCAGCGCCTCCATCCTCCTCAGGAAGCGTTTGATTGGCATCCAGGCACGGTCTCATCTGAACAGCCCAACAAGCCGTGATTTATGGGATGTCTTTGTCTTCAGACGCTGCTGTCAGCAATACTCATTCTCAGGAAAAGCTGCCGATGCCTGCAGATTTCCAGAGGTCTCTCTCATGGACAGGCTGCCCTTGCTGGAGGATATCAAACAGAAGCTTTAGTAAAAGTAGAAATTATGATTTGCTAATATTATCCTATAGCCCTCCCCAGAAACCAGAGGTCCCAAGAWTTCCAGAACAGAAGAGGAAACAAATTGATGTGCTGTTCCTGGGCTCCAGAGATTCTCCTGCAGCTGGAGAAAATACATGATGCTTTCTCAGCAGCTACTCACAAGATCCCTTTTCCTAAACTGTCAGAATGTTCAATATCTTCCATGCACCCAGAGCAACAGAATAGCTTTCTCAGCATTAATGGGAAAGAATCCAAGACAAAAATCACTACCGACCAAATTATGGTTGAGGGGTTTTTTTTTCTTTTTATGCAGGAAAAATCCGTGTTTGAGCAATATTCCCTGGACAGAGGAGCAGCTGATCACTGCACACCACTCTCACCTTGCTGATGCAAAAGGGCTTGGTCTGTCTCACAAAAAAAACACCTTGTCTGCCTTTCAGAACCACCTTGGATACTATGGGCAAAGTCTTGGCTATACCTGCAAGATCCAGGCCTGGCAGGTGATAGAGTTTTAGGCATTTTTATCCTTTAAATCAAAACCAAGCAGCATTTTGAACCAGAGAGAGATTTGAGCATCTCGGGAGCTGTTTTTTTTGTGACACCTCTAGGTTTCACATTCGCATCARCCTTTCTCCAAGTTTCACTCATCCCACCCATAGCAGGGCAGCAGCAGAGTCCCCACTGCCTTGCTGAGATCCTGAGCACTGARGAGCCACTCACAAATCCCAAGGAAAGTCCCCACAACCTCCACCAAGGGATGGCACCAACACAGGGTCACRGTGCCAGTCTTGGCCACAATCATGCCTTGGTGCCAGGGGTTGGGACTCCACAAGGAGCTCTGTTCCTGCTTAAGCCCTTTGTCTCTCTGGTTCAGAAGGCTGGAAAAYGTGAACCACCCCAAATGAGCTTGTTGGGAAATGCCATGGTTTTGAAGAGGATTAAGAACCATTTGTGGCTTCTAAGTTGTGATTCACGATCATCTGGGTCTGGTTTGTGATCTTTGAATGCTTTTGACTGGTGACTGTTGTGGTTTCCTGGGGGCAGTGGTGGCTTTCTTTTTGTGCATCAAGTCTCTACAAAAAAAACCAAAATCCAGCCCTGGTACAAGCAATCCTCCAGCCTGTCATGGAGGGACCATCACAGGGAAATAGATAGTTCCCCACATTTTTAATTCCCCTGCGATGTAATTTTTTATCCCTTTGCAATATTTTACTACTAAAAGAAATGTAACTTGAAAGCACTCAAAAGATGATGTAGAAATTCATCCTGCTGGAAGAGAATCACCTCTTCCTGCTGGTCCAGCTGGAGGCAGACCTTACCCATCACCCCTTCCCCACRTTCCTTGTGTGGCATCAATTCCCTCTCCAGCTACTTCCAGCAGCCAGAGGAGACACCACCAGCAACTGCAGAGATCCTGTGTCCTACACCACGTGTGGTGGCCGCCACCCAAAGAGGYGGCCAAGGAGACACCATCCCGTGCCAGCCCYGGCTTTGGGACCYGCCTGTCCCCTCCATTCCTCCACGACAGGCTCAGCAAGTCACACAGCACGGCTGACTCATTTCTCTCTACTCCTCCAGCTGATGTGTTTGGAGGAACAYGCTGCTCTGACAAGGTGACACATCCTGAGAAAGCCCACACTGCCGAGCACGGCACCAGGAGCACCCAGCACGGTAGMAGTTCGCAGCTCTTTTTCATTCCTCCCCAGCCAAATGAGCCCCAAGCGTTTCTGTTTGATTTTCCTGAAGGATATTGAATTGTTGTCAGTCAGGGSAGAGGAGCCCTGAAATTCCCTGGTGTTGAAGGCATCTCATAAAGACACAGCTGTCAGCAGAGACGCTTGGAAAGGAAGAGCATTTGCCAACAGAAAACTGCATTAAAACCCAAGTGTGCCTGCTGTTCAGCTGCAGCCTATGCTGGAATCTTCTTTTGGCAGAGGCAACTGCCCCTGAGTCTGTTGGTTTGGCTCAATTCGTTGTGGAATAATTAAGTTCAGTCCATTGCACTGCATAATCTGGAGTTTCTTCAACCTTCTTCAGTAGCAAAGCACTTAATCTCATCCAGCTCTGGGARCGGTTGGGAACATGAAAATCAGCTAGTGCAAAGCTATCAGGAGCCTAAGCAGTAAGAGGATGAAGAGAGAAGTGTCCAGGAGGCAGGGCAAGGCCAGCAGCCTGTGCTTTGATGCCTCTGACTTTGGGGGGAAGCAGAAAACCACAGCGTTGCACACACTCGAAATATCCCAGGAGCCAACAGAGTTGCCACCTGCAGAGCATAAAAACTGAGATTTACCCATCCAACTCAAGTTTGGAAATGCGCCTGGATGTTTCCAAGGAATCTGAGGAAAAATGTTGCAGTTCCTGGACAATCCAAACCATCAAATTTCCTGGCTATAGCAAGGGTGTCTAAACTGAAAAATGTGTTTTACCAGGAGTGGGCACATCCCAAGCACGGGTAATCAGAAGAACTCTTTTCAGCACTGCTCTAGTTACATGTGTTGGATTAAAGAGGAATTTTTTTTGCCTGGTTGCCCTGGTGTGTAACCACCAATGCCCTTGCTGATTCCCCCTACAACTTTGGGAAGTGAGCCCAAAAGTCCTAYTGGCACTTATGGGTTCTACTCACACAGTGATCTGGCAAGTAGCAGGGGACAGTGTTSGACTGAGATGAACCTCTTTCAGCTATAAAAAATGATCACATCTCCCTCCCTTGCTCCTCAGAGGGTGCTAACACCACATGAAGCACCGTCCCAGGCAGGCTAAAGGATTGTTGTCTGTGCACAAAGGTCCACTCACACCCAACCCATCTCCTGAGAGCTGCTGAGCCGGTCAAACCCAAAGCCACTTCTACTCTCTGAGTTAATAAAATAACAGAACGCCACTAGGAGCAGTTCTTTCTGCTTCGTGTTCCAGGGAAACCCAGTTGAGAGGGAGGAATCTCCCCATGACCACCAAARCAAAATCAAGAGATGTTTATGGCAGGGGAAAGCACCCTCCAGAGCCACGCTGGGAATGGAGCATCCCTTGGACAGTGGAGCAGCTGCCAGTGGAGCTGAGCTTTCTCCCTCTCAAACAGCTCCTTGAATTGCTCTTGGCATTGACTTTTTCCTGTTCAGCTAATTAAAAATCTGTCTTTGAGTCATAAGCCCCCATTAGTAATAATTTGCTTTGCACTTCTCCAGTGATTTATGGCTGAGATATCAAAGTGCTTTAGAAACATTAATTAATCCTTCTAATCCCCGAGGGACAGATCCACTCTCTGCAATGCACCATTGGTGGTGTAACCGTAGGAAATCCCCAGGGTTTACTCSCAGCAGCAGGCAGGGAGAGGGGAAGGGAGCAGGGCTGACCCAGCAGCTCATTTCGGCTGCTGTCTGCAATCAGAGATGTGCAGCCAAAATAGCAGCACTGAATGTGCAGCCACGAGCCAGCCCAAGGCGCTGCCAAGCTCAGCCCTCCAGGAGCAATCCTTGCTCCCTTTCTGGGGGGAAGGGGAGCTGCATCACCCCAGCTCTGCTTCTTGGATCACAGCAGGGAAGGTGGGTGTGGATCAAAGCCATCTTCACCCAGAGGTGGCTCCAGCAGACAGCTTCACCCTGTGAGTGGCAGCAGCAGGGTCATTAATCAGAGCCACACCACCACTAACTCCATTTCCTGCCCATTTCTCCAATCTCGCTCCTTTGTACAAAGTTGCTTTATCACAGTTTGCAGTGCAGACCCAGGGCTGACCCCCACACCTGGAACATGGCCCCRGTCCTTCCTGGAGATAAGGATTGTCCCCTCCATTGGCCTGGGAGAGGCTTTCATCCTTGCGCCCACCAATGAGCCAGTTGCCACCTGGTGCTGTCCCCACGCTCTGAATGTTGTCACCACAGGTCTGCAGGGTGGAGCTGGTTGTGTGGTGTGGTGCCAGAAACTGGGAAAGGTATAAAGGTCCCAGCAGGCTKCCAGAGAGAGACAGGATCTCTGAGACACCGAGGAGTGTCCCGGTTTCTCTCCGCTGTAAAACATCACCWTGACCATGAAGGTGGCTGGTGTTTTCCTGCTCCTCTCCCTGGCACTCTGCTTCTACCAAGGTGAGTCCAACATTTTGCTTAGAGGAACATTTCCTCTCCTTGCTGAAGCTCCCAGGGCTGCCACAGGGGAAGGGGAGTGTGGGAAGRGACCAGCTGGGGCTGGGACCTTGCTGTGCCCTGGGCAGGGAACGCTGCAATGGCCAGAGTGCATTAAAGCTGCACTTGTCTGTGAGCAAACCTGAAACCAAGGGTTTCAAAGGGTGCACCTGCTCCCAAAAATGAACAGATCTGCTGGGCTGACACTCTTCCTTCAGGGGTAGGATTTGTCCTGTAACTGGTGATTTCTRGGACAGTGTGATCCTTTCAGAGTGAATAGGTGCTATTCTGGTTTTAAAAAAGCAAATCCAAGAAGACAGGAAATGAATCTATGCGAGGGAAAATGCAGCTCTCACTACCAAAGCCARTGTTTAAACCAACTGTGTTTTCAAAATCCCATATGGTGCAGAGGGATGAGAACAYGAGCTGTTGCTGCTCCTCAGGTCCTGCTTTAGTGGGCTCATTCCAAACAGGAAGGTGCTTCTGAAGCAGGTCCTCTGTCATCCTGTTTACTGAACAGAGGCTGCCACTGCAGGGCACAAAATCTGGGCTCATTTCAGATGAACTGAGCACGTGGTGAGCTGCAGCTCCRGGGTCTGGACTGGTGCTGGCCCAAAGTAAAATCCTTGAAATGTTAAACAGTGTGACTACCAAGTTTCACTCTATAGCCCCACTGCTACTGAGCCATGCTGATTGTTAATAGATGTAATCGAAATCCTCCATGTAAATTACTTCTGGATCTATGAGCGACCCAGAATCTTCTCAGTTCTGCCTTCTGCCAAACAAATTCARGTTGTTTTTCACAACACACCCAATGCCTGTTCCACCCATGTAGTTCCAGCTGCCAGCTCAGAGCCAGCCTCTTCATGGAGGAGCTCACCAAAGTCATGGCTTGCTCCCAACCAGCTTTGAACYGAGACCTCAGGGTCTCCTTCTAGCAGAGACCTACACCAACTTGTCTTGCTGTGCTTATTTGTGGTACAAACGGAGTAACAACAGAAAAATCACCCTGGATGTGCTCCAGCACCTGTCCAGTGCCAGCAGGAGTTTCTGTTACTCATGAACATGTGGCAAGATGTGACAAAAGCCACCTTTGCTCCCTGACAGCTGGCAGGTGACGTCTCCAGGAGTGCAATTTGCCTTGGCAGGGCCTCACACTGTCATGGTGTTTCTGCCAGGAGAAGGAGGGTGACACAGCAGGGAGGGATCCAGCTGAGAAACGTGGGAGATCCAAGGGAAGAAATCCTTTTCTGGGACAAAGTGTTTGAGTGAAGACTTACAATCCTTAGCCTAAACTGTCTTTATTCTGATCCCCTTGAAACCAKCCCAAGGGRTGGRTGCTGAGGTGTCTCCTCTCTCTCTYTCCATTTTCTCTAGGACTTGCCAAGGTGGATGCAGCTGATGTCAGAGGAACGGAGGTGAGGTCTCCTGTTTTGTGTAGGACACATGAGATAGCACTGACCCATACACTGGGGAGCCACCTTTGCTAAATACAGTGAAATAGAGTGGGTTGAGCCCAGAGATGCCAGGAAACCCCTTCCATCCCTTCAAAAAAAACAGTGGTACTGATTTTCCACTGCATTTCCCCCAAACACTGAAGGAAAAGTTTCTAAAAAGCTAAATATTGCTGTTACCTGCCAAGAAGGTCAGAAGTCCCCTTAGTCTCTGGCTCGCAAGCGTGAGGACAGGTATTGCTGTAGAATAAAAATAAAAACGGGGTAGAAAATGCTCAGATAATGCCCATGGACCACTATTTACTCAATATTGTTACTCCTGAGGGTGTGCAGCAGTGCCAGGTGGAGTTCAGCTGGCCAAGGGAGGCGGGCAGATGGTCCCCATGTTTCTGAGAGCTCACAGCGGAGCTCTGAGGATGGGCCATGAACACAGACAAAAATGTGCACCTCTCTGTGAAAGCAAAGCTCCCTTGGCAAACTGAAAACTGGTTTAACGTTTTCAAAATCACCCTTTCGTGTCTCCAGCCATCCTGTGACAATTTCAACATGAGAAGAGGGTGTCCCAGGGACTTTGACCCCATCTGCGGCACCGACRACGTCCTGTACAGCAACGAGTGCCTGCTGTGCCTTCACAACCTGTGAGTATCCAAACCTGCCCGAGCCTGAACGCCACACAGACGAGGGCTGACACACACATATCTGGGATTTCCTAGAAGGAAAGCTGCTTGCACGCAGCTGGGTGGAGCGTGGGCAGCGAGCCCGGCACATCTGGCACAGATTTGGGCTCCYGCACAGCTGCTCCAGCTGAGGAACGCGCCCGTTGTGGTTTGCTCGCAGCAAAAACGCTGCCCACGAGCAAAAACCTCCTCATACCTGCAGCTGCCAGGCAGCAGCGACTGCTGGCAGGTGTCCAGGATCTCAGACAAATGGCAAAGTCCTCGAGGTCTGCCCTGGTCTAGCATGCAGGCTGAAAGAATATTTTTTCCAGATGACCTCAGATGTGTGGTGGCTGAGGAAAAAGCTATGTTTTTGCACCCCAGAAATTTATGGCTGAGCTCTGCTTTCTGTCTTCTCTGCATTTGAAAGGATACAATTTGGTCTGGGTATTTTTAAGAATGAGCTTTATATTTAATCTGTGCTGGTGCCAGATCGCACTGCTCTAGCAGAAGGCCAGGTCCACATGCTAAGGGTGTCTCTGGCAAGACTTGATGCATTTCATCTGGCTTGGGCCCTAGGTAATTTAAAATATATTTATACATGGGAAGCACTCTGTGTCAGACAAGTGAAGGAATTACTTCCAACTCAATGCTATTAAGAGACTCAAAAATCTCTGTTGGGAAGATTGAGTCTTATCTGGAGCCAGATGCCCCAGCCTGCAGGGCTAAAGGAGCTTCACCCTTGACCTCACCCTCACCTGGTGTAGGCAGGGATTTTTGGTGATCAGGCTCACAGGCCCATCTGCCATCAGCAGAGACATTTGYAGCAGAAGCTCAAAGCCCAGCTTTTCTGTCCCTGGATGAGTGGGCTTGTGGAGCCAAATTCTGCTTTCAGGAGCATCACCTCCCCGCTAACTCTGCAGGAGCAAGGAACAGAATCCAGATCACCAGGAAAACAAAAAAAAGAGAGAGCCTGGATAAATATTGTCAGTTGGGTTGTCCCCTCTTTGCTTCATTAACCCAGGCTGCTGCCACACATTCTGCTCCTGGCCTGCTCAAACGCTGGTTTGCCTTTCAAGGCTGGAAGTGATGCAGTCGGGCAGAGAGGCTGAGCGGGATCTCCTCAGCAAAGGCAGCGCAGTTAATGACCCAGCACGGCCTGGCAGGGCAGTAATGACCCTGCTGGAATAGCCAGAGCCCAGCACCAGCTGGCCCTGAGCTGTGCAACAGATGGGGGTGGGAGGTTCATCAGACACAACATCATTAGGGCTTTGGCCACGGGCCAGGAGCGGGGTAAAGGGAGTGAGGAAGGCTCCACGGTCAGCTCTGCATGGTGGTACCCGGGATGCTCCATCTCCCTTGGGCAGGAGAGGCTTCGGAGGGGATGGAGACTCCAGTGGCCACAGGAAGGGAAATGGGGGTACAAAATAGAGAAGGACTGAGCTGGAGGTGTATCCAGAGCCAGCCAGGAGTGAGAGAGGGGCAGGATGGATGAGAAGCTGGTGCTGAATTCGCCTTGTGCTGACAGGCACAGCATTCCCAGAGCTCTTAAAACTCTGGTTTGTTCAAGCTCTCAGCAGCTGCAGCTGGAAATGTGCTTCTCCTGGGGCTCAGAGCCCTGAGCCTTGCAGCTCCCCTGCCCTGTTCCCAAGTAAAGAAATGTTGAGGTTTGGAGCAGCCACTTGTTCTCCTGGCCAGGGCCATCTGAGCCGGGCACTGGAACTCTGAATCTGCCTGGTGCCAAATATCCTGGGGGAAGAGATAAATGGAGTGTCCTCATCTATAAAGCCCTGTTCCCTGGGGAAAAGTCAGCTGAGGGGCAGGATGAAGTGTCATTTGCAGTTTTGTGTGTGCAACTGGCCTGACAAGAGCTGGAAGCCTGCAAGGAGTCTGGGAAAAGCTACGGAGAGCATCTGGCGGGTCCCTGCGGCAGCAGTGTCTCGCTTGTCGCCTTTGGTCACTTCACTGTGACCAGCATGCAAAATGCTTTTTGCAAAACGCAAATCATTCTACCAGCATTTCCCTAAGCACCTGAGAAATGGATCTGTCTTTCCAAAGAGGGGAATATCATGGTTCCGTGTGAAAATGGAACGATTTGGAGTAATCAGGTCCACCCAAAGAGGGGAATATCATGGTTCCGTGTGAAAATGGAACGATTTGGAGTAATCAAGCAAAAAAATGGGAAAAAAAAAAAAAAAAAAAAAAAAAAGAAAAAATCGTTTTTTAAAGGTACCTATTTAATATTTTCGTCTTTTGTGCAGAAGCAATCAGGAGAGGAGGCTGGGAGCAGGCCAAACCCAAGCAAGACACAGTGGCAGGCTTTTGTCTCTAAAAGCCTGCAAAACAAATTCATAACCTTTATTGTCTGCAGTCAGACAGGCATTAGAGGTGTCTTAGTGCTGTCCTGCAGCACAGAGGTGAATTATCCTGCCAGGAGGTGTCAGAAAGCACTCTTGAGCTTACTGCAATTAATTAACACATGTCCATGGTAACCCTGAACTCYCTGTCAAGAATACGTGGCCTTGCTTGCTGTGAATAACACTTAGACGATGATTTAAGCAGCATTTTCCTTTCTTTCTGCCTTTGTCCTCTGAGCTGCATCTCAGGGAGCCCGAGGCACCCCCCAGCACTTTTAACCTCTCTTCCAGGCAAAGAAGCGCCCACGTGCGCATCAAGAACAGAGGGATGTGCAGAACCCCCCGCGCCAACTCCGCTCTGAACTGAGGCACAACCACCCTGGAGACGAGAGCGCAAAGCTGGCCCCTCACCCCCTCAAACCCCAATAAAATGGAAGCATCGCCACGTCTTGCACTTTTTTGTGGGATTTCTTACGCATACAGCAATCCTCCTTTCCCCCATGTTTAAAGCACCTTCCTGAAAAATGTGGTTTTTTTTCTGGTGATGTCTATAAAGAGCTGTGAGCAAATTATTGACAAAGCCCCAGGGATAAGGCTGGGACGTGCCCAAGGAGGCAGCCAGGCTCTGGTATAACAAGGAGGCTCCTTTTCTTGCATCAATAATTTTGTTTTTCTTTCCTAAACTTCCAGTGTTCGAGCGCTAGGAGGTTTTTAGCATTCTCATGACTTGCAATTGCGTTTGTTCAATACAGAGCATTAAAGCCCTTGCCCCAGAGCTTTTGCCAGGAGGAAGAGCCCAACAAATCATCTCCATGCTGACCTGTCTCCAGCCTTGTCCATATGACAGTGCCCTGTGCACCCAGAGTCACCAGCCTCACACTTGTCCTGCAGGTCACAGCTACCCAGTCCCTCAGAAAACAAAAAATATTCCATTTTTCCAAGCAACATTCTTTTTTTTTTCCCCTCTACTGGCCTTGGTGAGCTTTGCTGCTGGCACTGACAACCTGGTCTGAGGGCTGTGGGCTGGCAGGATGGGAGATGCCTTTCCCAGAAGGATTTGAAGGTGCTGGTGGATGAGAGGCTGGACAGGAGCCAGCAGTGTGCAGTCACAGCCTAGAAACCAACCTTGTCCCGGGCTGCATCCAAAGCAGTGTGGGAAGCAGGGAGAGGAGGGGATTCAGCCCCTCTGCTCTGATGAGACCCATGTGGAGTGCTGCACACATCTCTGGGGTCCCCAAGAAAGAAAGACTCAGATCTGTTGGAGCAAGTCCAGAGGAGGCCATGAAGACACTCCCAGGGCTGGAACACCTCTGCTATGGAGATAGGCTGAGAGAGCTGGAAATGCTCATCCTGGAGAAGAGAAAGCTCTGGCAGAGCTCAGAGCCCCTTCCAGTGCCTAAAGAGGATCCAAGAGAGACTTTCACAGGGGCTTGGAGGGACGGGGCGATGGGGGGATGGCTTCAGATTGACAGAGGGCAGGGTTAGGTTAAATATCAGGAAAAAAAGGTTTTTTACAATGAGGGTAGTGAGACACCGGAATTGGCTGCCTGGAGAAGTTGTGGATACCCCATCCCCAGAAACATTCAAGACCAGGCTGGAGGGAGCTCTGAGCAACCTGGTCCAGTTGAAGATGTCCCTCCCCACGGCGGGGAGGTTGGACCGAATGCCCTTTAAGGGTCGCTCCCAAGGCGGTTCCGCGGTTCTGCGCGGAGTGCGGGTCCCTGCATGGAGAGCGGGAGGAGCTTTCGGCACTGGAGGCCGCTGTTGCTCCGCCGCAGCCGGAGCCGCTGCCGGAGCCAAGCCCGCAGCTGGACCCGCAGCTGGATCCGCAGCTGGACCCGCAGCTGGATCCGCAGCTGGATCCGCAGCCGGATCCGCAGCTGGAACCGCAGCTGGACCCGCAGCTGGATCCGCAGCTGGATCCGCAGCTGGATCCGCAGCTGGACCCGCAGCTGGACCCGCAGCTGGATCCGCAGCTGGACCCGCAGCTGGACCCGCAGCTGGATCCGCAGCTGGACCCGCAGCTGGATCCGCAGCTGGACCCGCAGCTGGACCCGCAGCTGGATCCGCAGCTGGACCCGCAGCTGGAACCGCAGCTGGATCCGCAGCTGGAACTGCAGCCAGAACCGCAGCTGGACCCGCAGCTGGACCCGCAGCTGGAACCGCAGCCGGAACCGCAGCTGGACCCGCAGCTGGATCCGCAGCTGGAACCGCAGCTGGACCCGCAGCTGGATCCGCAGCTGGACACGCAGCTGGACCCGCAGCTGGACCCGCAGCTGGAACCGCAGCTGGACCCGCAGCTGGACCCGCAGCTGGACCCGCAGCTGGAACCGCAGCTGGACCCGCAGCTGGACCCGCAGCTGAAACCGCAGCTGGACCCGCAGCTGGAACCGCAGCTGGACCCGCAGCTGGACCCGCAACTGGACCCGCAGCTGGATCCGCAGCTGGATCCGCGGGGGGATGCGCGGCCGGGCGGGCGGGGAGCGGCGCTGGCTCCGCGGGCGCGCAGCTGGCGGGCGGTGCTGCTCCTGCCGGCCCTGCCGGGGGACTGGAAGCCGCTGAGTTGGGGTAGCCCAGGTGCTCGGCCTCGCCACGTCCCTGTCCCTCACGCCGCGGGACCCACGGGCGGGTTTGCGGGGATGCTCCGCCCGAGGGGCTGCGGGAACAAGAGCGGCTCCGGAGGGATGTGACCGCGTCTGCCTGGCACAGCACCGCCCTGGAGAGCTGGGCACTCCCCTGCTTGTGCCAAAGGGTTGCCGTGAGTCAGCCCAAAACAGAGAATTTGGGGTTGGGGGTCGAACCCTCGTGGGGTTCCCTATGATTCATAGCCCTTCAGTAAATGGCTGTTGGRCAAATCCARCGCTTTGTTCTTAGCAAATYCTGAACTTCGCTGTGGGTAGGAAGRCGAGTTCTCTTTATGAAGAAGCAGYTGAAACAAACACAAAAAACAAATGTATGATCCAGCTGAGAGAGCTCCAGTGCTCATTTGAAATTTCAAACGCAGCCAGATGCAGCTGGAGGGGGGGAAGCACAGGCTCCTCTTCTCAGATCTGCCAGCGAGTGCCTGCAGTCGAGGGAGAGATGAAAAACCACTCACTTTGCCCACATGTAAAATTAATGCACTAGAGGTGGTAGTCCCAAATGGGCTTGGGACTGTGAATTGCCTTGACATCTCTGCACACAGGGGATCCTGGAGGGATGCSTCCCGCAGCTGGGATATTGCTGATTCTGCTGCATCATGAGAAATGGAGCRTAGCTTTTATCTAGGGAGATCTCTGCAAGTGAGGCTGGCAGCAGGGGAGACTGATCCTCCCTACACCGTTCATTCACTGCTTTTGGACTTTGTGGCATGGCTAAACCCACCTTAGCTCCAAACTCATCCAAGCTGGTTCCTCCTACCCAGTAGAACACTGAAAAGTGCACTCAGGCCAGTTTATGCCAAGCAAAAACATCTTTCCTGCCCATGCCATTTCTGGGAAACATCACCCAGTGTTAGCCAAGAGCATTTCTTTGATGAAGTGAGGTGCTGACCGAGCCTGCAGAGCAGCAGGTCTCGTCAGCCACACGGCTGAGCGCAGCCTGCGTCTCCCCAGGCACTGTTCTGATGAGAACTGGCATTCCTGCTAAATGTCAGCCACATCCATTTCACAGCAAGGTCCGTATCAGCCTGGAGATTGTGGGAAGCAGCAGGTCAGGGGCCACCCTGGAGTTACTGCACAGCAGGGGCACATCAGGCASAACCAGTGGCAAGTTTCCAGAAGGGAATGGTTCCTGTCCATGTTTCAATTTTGGCTTGAACAAGGRCAAATCTGAGGTGCAGGTGCAAAGTTTAAGCTCATCCTCAAAAGCCAGTCTTCTGCCCCTGTAAAAGCTCTGCCCTGAAGCCAAGGAGGGGAGYGTTTCATCCAAGCTGCTTCTCTGCCATCTGATCACCAGCACAGCCCGGAGCTGTCCTCTGCCAGCTGCCAGCCTGACTGCTCTGAGACACCAGCTTGCTTCCCTGAGTCTCCATGGTGCTGTTTCCAGTGCTGGTGAGCTGGCAGGGAGAGGGCAAAAGGGAGAATGACAGGAGGAAATGCTTCAATTCATCGTTTTTTGTCTAAATTGCTRCAGCCCTTCAGGCTCCTTCCAAGGGCAGCACTTCTGGCCACATGTTTGGGAGAGCCCTRAAAACATTTTGAATAATGCAGTTAGGGAAAAACAGGATTTGCCAAATCAGAGGAAGGGCTCAGCCATCCACCTCCCTCACACTTCTTTTTGGGCTGCTCCCAGGGGGCTCAGTCAGGGCRAAAAGGAAAAGGCCAAGAGAACATRGTGGGTGAGGAGAATCCCAAAGGATCATGCAAGGGCTCAGCATTTACCGCCCTGAGGAAGCACCTGCACAGAACAACACAATTCCTGCCCCAGGATAACAAATTGTTGAAGGACAAAGGGAGGAAATTCCAAAAATAAATAACCATGGTGGTTCCAGAAAGCTGGGTACCCACAGGGCCCAGCCCGTGCCAGCTCCCAGCCTGTCTGCCCTGGGAGCACCAGCACATCCATGGGAGGAGCAGGTGGTTTGGGARCGGGATTGCTTCCCCTCCTCTCCCTCCTCCTCCCATCCAAGGGCATTTCTTCTGCAATCCTTCAGATTTGCTGTTCAGCTGGAAACTTTTCAAAGAGGAGCTGCATCTCAGTGCCTCCAAAGCAGCYCTGGGTACTGCCAAGCCTCAGGAATGTCACAAGAGTGACGGAAAACAGACAGCTAAGGACAGAAGGCCCAGGGGAGCATTTTTGGATCAGGAAARCATGTTTCTTTAAAATTGAGGCTTCTCTGCCAGTAAAAATTCTTGCCAAATTCAGCTGGGGAAGCCCTTCCCCCTCYACCTTCTGGAACACTTTCCTCAAGTTCCCACCTGGGAGGCAATATCTATTTCCATTGCCGGTGGCATTTGACTTTATGATGTCATGGTAGCATACTGTGAATTCAGGTTTAGAACTGGACTAAGGGACTTCAGYGAAATGCAAGACCCAAGCTGAGAAGAAGCCCTGAATTTTTGGTAGTGGCAGAATATTCATGTGTCCAGGCCTGTTTGGAACAGGCAGCTCTGGTACTGCCTTTGCCCCCTGCAGCCTTCCCCAACATTCCCCTGCTAAGAAGGCTTCTATTTCAGCCACATTTTCAACATCAGATTTGTTTTTCCAGTTTGGAAATAAGCAAAGCCTTCCTCAGATTTGCTGCAGCTGCCAGAGGGCACTTTTCACGAGGCACATTCAGTTCTAGGAGACTTATTTTGGGGGAGCTGAATTAAACCCATTTTGGTGGGCTGGCAAAGAGAGAACAGSCACCCCATGGGAGCCCATCTGCTGCTGGAAAGGCTCCTGGGTACCTCGATGCTTCCACATGCCACCTCCCCAATCTGGCACTGGCAAAGGATGCAGACAGAGGTGTCCCTGTGCCCAGGGCAAGGCAGAGATCCAGATGCTCTCCTTGATGGGTACACAGCCACTTCAGCTGCTGCTGTTGTGACAGCCTCAACAAGAGATGTCAGGAGTGCCAGCAAAATGYGAACAGTTTTGTCATGGTGGAGAGGCAGCTGCCAGCCCACCWCTGTGGCAGAGGGTCACGCTGCCAAGCTTGAGGCCACCGAAGGAAATACCGATTGGTTCCACCCGAGYGGGAAATGACAGTGTTAATGCCCTGCAAAGGAAAAGTCTGACTGGAATGGAAGGATGTTTTTAAACTGAAAATTTTTTTACATCTAAGCCACAGCTCAGGCTACGTAGGGAGAAGCTGTCCCTGGCAAATGTGTGGGAATGAGCTGGAAGTGGCTCTGCAGAGATACAGAGAGGCTGYCCCCAGAGCTTAGCGGGGCTGGAGAGGGATCATTGCTCAGTAAGAGAGTGGACACTTCTCTGTGGTGGGCTGAAACCCCCCTGACAACCAAGCCATGGCACAAATAGCCACCACTGGAGCTGCACATTTGAAGKGAGATCTCAGCTTTTGCTTTCTAATGACTCTGAGCCGTTACAGAGAAGTCAGATGACAGTAATAGTTTGTATTTCTCTCYGTCACAAGACAGCAAGCTTCCAGGAATCGGGAGCATCCAAAGTGCTCTGCAGACAGCGAGGCAGCCCTGCCAATGTTTCAGTGCTACTTTTCTGGCCTTTATCTTTCATCAGGCACACTCCACTTTGAGTGAGGACAGGAGGGGCTGGAAGTGCCAGCTCTGTATGGTGCTGGCACATGAGATTGGATTCCTTCTGCTCTGCACGCTGAGACCTCCCGGCGYTGCAGTCGGCATTGGCACTGCAGGTGAATTCAGTGCTGAGGAGCTCTGCTTCCTTCCAGCTGAGCAGCAAAGCTCCTGGAAAGCTCCCAGGCAAAGGTCCTGTCCTTCACCTGTGCCAGAACAATAACCTGTTGTTGTAGCATGGCTCAGCAGGGCCGGATTGCAGGCTTTTTCCAATAACTTCAGCACTTTTCGAGCTGCAAAAGGGCTCTGCAAAGAGAAAATCAAGTGTGCAGTTTAACCCCAACGGGCTGCTGGCCTCGGAGAGAAGGTTGGATCCTTCCCTGGCACGGATTTAGGTGGTGATCCACCCCCACACCTGCGTGGTGGGGTGCTGGGAAGCTCTCCTTTGCTGGCAGATGGTGTCATGTGGCTTGAAGCCACRCAGGCATTAGGTCAGTGCAAGTGTCCAGCTTGCAGGTGGCATCACTCTCATGGACCAAGATCTGATGCATTAATCAGAGACCCCCTAGCARCCCTCTTTTCTGAATTATCCATAAGGGAAGGGAAGCAGCAGCCTCCCTCCACACCCTATCACATGTCCCCCTCTAATGCCCTCACAGGCACAGATGGTGTTTAACTCCAGAGGCAGAATTCCAGGACCAGAAAGCAAAATCCACGATGCCGCAATTTGGGCACCTCAGGGACCAAAATATGGTGGTGACAGAGCCAAGGCAGGACTGAAGCATTAAGCAAGGCATGGCTGGGGCAGAGAAAGACGCCCCACAACCCTTGCACTGATGAGCACATATTATCCCAAAGGCAGGGAATGAGTTATTGCACATGGCAGCGAGATGGCACCAATGCCTGGCTCCGTGTGCCAGTACCTGTGGATGTGGGAGAGCTCTGGATCCGGCCCCAGCAGGGCACCTCAGGGAGCTGCAGCAGCTGCAAGAGTTTCTGGCTGCCCAGAGCTCRGGCAGGAGTTATTCCTCTTTCCTCAGCCACTCCTGGTCACAAGCACACAGGAATTTGTTAAYCTAAGGGATTGTTCYGTGCAYGTTTCCAAGGGGATGGAGCTATAGCTGGTGACTCTCCTGGCCTCYCCTGSCATTCCTGGCTGGTTCAGGACACTRCAYCTGYATYGCTGCCAGCCAGTGGCAACACAGAGAGGAAGAAAAACATCTGCACCAGGAGCTCCTGTGCTCCTCCTGACAGCAGAACCCATGAAGTGCAAGAGGGGAGTAGAGCCTTGCCCTGCCAGTGTGGATGGGTTGTTTAGGGACCAGCACACACATTGATCCTGTCTGGAAAGTTCCAGGAGCCATGCAGACTCGGCTACAGTGTCTTAAATCAAACCAAATCAAACAAGCGTGGGRCAGAGCCCAAGAGTTCTGCCCTCCAGCCTTCGTCCAGCCACTGATGACCCCGGTGCCCTGAGCTCATTCAACAGGATCTTCTCATTTTGGTGCTCAGAAACAATCACTGACATGCCTGAGCTTTCCAGTTTGCCTGACAGTGTGAGGGAGACACGTAGAGCGTATAAACTAAGATAGAGTTCAAGGCCAAGGTCTTTCTGAGGAAAAACTGAAATATAAAGCATAAACTGGTTCAGTCATAAGGAATGCACCATTGTTTTTGCTGTTCCTTTTTAGTGCAGACTCACAAATAACCCCAAGCTCTTGGCAAAAGAAAGGGACTAGCTGTTTACAAATAACTTCCCAAAAAAACAATTAGGAACGGTTCTATTCACCTCTATAGGCACTGGGGTAGACAAGCATCTTCTGGTTCCAGCTCTGACATGTTCCCTATCCTGATCCAACTCCTTTTAAAGAGAAATCCTGCCTTAGAGGCAAACTGACTTCAAAGGCAGGTCCAGGCTTTTCCAGCTCTCTTACAGGAAAAGTAAAGATTTTGACCTAAATAGGACATCTGGACAAGGAAACATATATTTAAAGTTGCATAGTTGAACTGCCAGAACTCTCAGAAATAAGGSCCATGAGAGCAAAGTCACCCTCAGTAACCAGTCCCCACAGCAGGAGCACTTTCCCATGCAAATAAATTCCTGTTCATTGGGGCATGGTATGTACAGCCTCCACGAGCCACAGTTCATCACTTTCAGGATTCTGTGCCTATTTTAAGCCTGTAATTCTTACTTGCTTGTGTAAAACACTGCTGGGATGACCCACTGAAACTGAAGCAAAGGAAATGAGCTCCGGAGCTGGATCTTCAAGGGTGGCRGCTGGAGATGGCATGGCTGCAATTCTGAAAGCCATGAAGGCTTCATCATCCAAAACCCTGACTAGTGTATATCATGACCAGAAAGGTCCTTACCAAAGTGGAAGCTGGAAAATAGCACTTTTGTCAGATTATCCCCAGGTAACCCAGCAAACCCGCTGTCATACAACTGCAGGGTCACTGCACCAGCTTCCACACTCCCTCTCTGCTGTCCAAAGGATTTGAGTTTGGAAAAGCCATCAAACAAGCCCTTGGCTCCAGGTCACCAGCCTGACACGTGTGCTCTGCACAGGAGGGTCAGAGCCACTCCATGTCCCCACTTGCCTTTGGCTGCACCATGAGAAATCAGCCACAAATCAGACGGGGGCACAAAGAGAAGCCCCATAGGTTGTTTTGCTTCAGCAAAGATAAGGCCAGAGACCAAAAAGGAACCTCAGCAGAAAATTAAAAATATCACTGCAATGTTGTAGCCTGGCAATGTGCCTAATTGGGCATTGCCCACATCGGGAGGAAATATTCTTGTGAAAACCTGGTGCTGAGTAACTCGCTCCCAGCCCATAGATGGGATCCTGCACAAACACCTGCCACTGGAAATCCAGGAGGGGAGATGTAACAGGAAGCGGCAGGAGGTACATAAAATGTAATTTTCTCTTCCTCTGATCGAGTGTGTTGAAGAATAGCTTGCCTGTGTTGAGACAGAGTGTGAAAACCACCCTGTCAATAGATAGAAATCATGGGGTTGTTGAGCCAGTCAGGGCAAGAGGTTTTATTTCCAGACCAACAAGGGAGAAATAATTCTTTAGAAAAATCAATGAAATTTAAATGAGTATATAGGAATGGCTGGTTTAGCCCCAAAGGTGCATCCAGCCAAGCATTCTGCTTCCAGCACAATATGTCCTTCATCAAGACAACAGAGTYGTGCAGTTCCCAGGGGCACCCTGAACATGAGAGATGCGTGGAGATGTGAAGTGCCACAAAATAAATACCATCCCCTTGGACCCTCCCAATTTCCCCACATCCAACATCAAAATTAGGCAGTTTGGGTAGTTCTGCTGGGGAATCTGAGGGTCTGKCACCCCCTCCACAGTTCAAGATCATGGCCAAGGACTCAGGGGCATCACATCCCATTGGCAGAGCCAATTCCAAGGCAGGAATTGTCGTGGCAAGGAGCTGCTCCCTGGCAGAGGGGTCACATCCCCCTCTGTGTGACCACCAGACCCCATCTGAATCCTGTCAGCTGGGATGGAGGTTTCAATCACATTCTGCCACCCCTCCCGAACCTGAGAATCAGAAGAATCTGTCTGTGCCACGGAAAAACAGGTGAGGTGTTCAGTGTGCTCTCACAATTTACAAATCAAATCAAATTTAATAGCCAGAGCTGTTCACAGGTTCCATTCTCTTCTCAACACTCAGCTCAAGACTTTGCCCTCAGAGCTGGTTCTGGCAGTGTCTGACTCTGAGCTCTGGAGCTGAACCCTGCCAAAATTTCATCAACAGCTGAGCCATTTCTCTGATATCATGGCAATATCACCAATTAATAAAGCTTGAAGGAACCTAATGAGCTTAAAGCTGTATCAGGTGTTTTTACAGTTTCTTTTCAAAGGCTTCCAGTAATGGAATTCCCACAACTTCCTCAASAAACCATTTCCCAGCATCTGAGCCTTTTTGGTTTGGCTTATACTCATGATATCTTCTCGTAACCAAGAAAGACACAGAGGGGAAAAAMACATTTTCTTCCTCTTTTCAGTAGCTTTTTACACATTGCAAGAKCTTCACAGTTATCCTGTTTTGCCTCAATTTTCAGTAAACAACTTTCTCTCCTTCCTTCCATCTCCTGATAGGTCAGATTTTCTCTCCTCTCTGTTTCTACGGCTCTCTTCTATTCTTACCCTCATCCAAACCTGAAATCTGATGCTTGGGGTAAGCTCCATCCAGCCTTTTCCACCAGCCTTCTGGCAGGARACTCTGACCCACAAGGACCATGCATTATTCAGAGCAGCTCTTTGGCATTTCTGCTTCACTGACACACAGCACAACACCGATCATTTCACCTTTATAGCTCCTGGCAAAGTCTGTCAAACCTCAGCCTCGCTCGTAACTACTCCTTTAACATCCTGAAAGCCATCAGGGCTCCTCTAAGCCTCACGCTGAGGCTTGGTGGCTTCTTGCTCTTCCAGCCCCAACACTGACAATACCTCTGCAAAGGAAATGTGAGGCTTGTTTGCCCTCCTGCTCCCTAATTGCTGTCCTTGCCTCCGGCAGATCCATGAAGTCATCAGCCGTGATGAAATCCTGCATCTCTCATGTCTGTAAATATTTTCTAAAATTTTATTTCCTCCTTAAGACATCAAAAACTAGGTCAAAAAGAACAACTGGGATACTTAAGAATCAGGTTTGCCTTTGGCTTTTATGATCAAGGATGCTTTTAATATTGAATGTTCAGCTGTCAACATCGGGAGCGACTTAATAATAAATGTCTGACATTTCAGTCATTATTCGGAGTTTTTAATCCTTCCTCCCCCCTCWAGTGCCTGCCTGTTTACAGAAAGATTCACATTGGTGTTTGCTCTGGGAGCCTGGGAGCTGAAGCAGGAGCAAAGCTCCTCATAAACACCCAGTGAACAAACGGCTCCGGAAGGTCAGCGTGAGCAGGGGAGGAGAGGCTGCCTGGGGAGGACAGCGCTGTGAGAACCTGCTAATAACCCTAATAACCCAGCACAGCTTCGGGGCTTGCCAGAGCTGGGGCTGGCTGCCACATGTGGCTCCGAGCTCCTGTGGAGCTCCACAGGAGGGGCAGCGGCCAGCAGGGCTTTGCTGCTGTGAGAGCCTCTGCTTTTCTTCACTCTGTGGGCACCCACGCCACTGCCCTGCTTCTTGGTGGTTTCTTGTTTCTCCTTCCTCTCCATCTCAACAAGAGCTGTCCGGCTTTTAGCGGGGCCAGCTTCCCATGGGGACATGTGGCTGCTGCAGCATTGCCACAAAGTGAGAGGGGACAAGAGCAGGGGACAGCTGTGCCCTCAGCACCCCTGCAAGTCACACCTGGGAAGGTGCCAGGYCACCAGATTCCATAAATCACAAAATAAATGTTTAGGTTCTTTAAACTTTTCTTRGTTCTAAAGTTCTGGCTTAATGTGTTCTGTGTTTGGAGGATTTTTCATCTTTACGTTGTATTTGGCAGCCAAATTACAGTCATTTCACTGCCTCAAACTATTTCAAAGAAGTTTCTGCATAGAATTATGTAATAATCACATAAGAGAGAATAACCCCACGTCTAATACCACCCAGGCACCTGAAGAGGTTAACACCACAGCTTGCACTCAAGAAAAAATTCACATTTCCAGCAGCTTATTAGCTAAGTTGCCCACCCTCTCCATCCCACAACAGATGTTGTGCCCAGAGGGTTTTTTGCTTTATTTGCTATTTAGCAAAGTTTTCCTGAACGAGTTTTCCTGAAGGTAATTGCCCACCCCTCAAAGGCATTGCAGGCTGGTTTCAGCTTTTTTACTGATTTGGCTGACCAAGATTTGAAAACTCCACGTAATTCTGAGCATCCTTCAGTAGCTGCAGCACATCACACACAGGAGGCAGGTGTGGATCCCCAGGGGAGGATGCACAGCCTGTTTCAGGTAAGGATGGATTCATGCCCACCTCCTCTGTGACCAAGACCTTTTTCTTTACAAAAGCACCAAGCTCAGATCCTTTCATGGACCATGAGCACTGCCCTGTCACCTTCTCATTCTGCTTCTCCATCCATCCTAAAAACCAGGGCAAKGACACATCCCCTCCTCAGCCAGGGCGCCCTGCTGAAAGCACACGAGGTTTTGTTATGCAAAAAACAGTACAAGGAGTCCCCTCCGTGCAGCAGCAAACAACACAAACATTCCTAAATGAGACCAGCCGAACCCAGAGGCAGATCCCAGTAAAATCTATAGGGAGATACAAATTATTCCGCTGCATGCCTGACTGCCAGGAGGAGTTTTGCAAATGCTCTAATGAAGTCTGGACTGCACCAAGGCARGGATGTCAGGAATTAAATCCTGATGATCTCCAGTGCAGAAGCAGCTCTTCATCTGTMTTTTCAGCCAAGTTGCTTGAGTTTGCTTCTTTTCTCTTCAGGAATTAAGCAAACAAGTAATTATGTGGGCAGAAATAAAACTAGAAATAAAAAAGAGAGTATGGGAGAAAACCCCTCCARTCGACTGGTGGAAATTGAGGCAAGCAATGGCTGCACAGAGGTTTCTGCTTTGCACAGCCAGGACTCCCAAGGCAGAATTTGGTCAATTAGAGCTTTACCAGCAGCTGATTGACTTAAAAATATATAAACCAGCTGGCCCTGAAACTTCTGTTTTCCTTGTACTACCCAGTGCTGACAAACACCAGCCATTTTTACATAGCCTTGGGAAAGCTCTTGTTCTGGAAATCATTAGTTTATGCAATTATGGTTTTCTCTGCTGAATGTCACATGCACAGAGGTCATTGCTGGAGATAGGAAAGAGGCTTCTGTTTCCAGAAGAGGCACCAAGATRTGCCACAGTTGGCTGGAATATAAAATATGGCTCTTCACTGGCAGGACACGTGTCCTCCCACGCATCACTCGTCTCTGGCTGCCTGCTTTGCTGTGACCCCTCTCCCAATGGCCACATGTCTTCTCACCGGGGTTCACACTGGGATTTCAGGTGAGAAATGCGATGCTGTTGATAAAAGCTGCCKGTGTGATGTATCTGCACGCAGGGAAGGTGTGAATGGCATCACAGCTCCAGCAGCCCAAGCGCTAAACACCRCTCACTGGGAATGAGCAGGAGTCCTGGGAGCTTGGGATYGTGGAGCCTWRGCTGGGACTGAAGGGGGAAGGKATCCCWGCACCAGCTTTGGATTATAATGACYAAAAAATGAGGATAAAGGTCCTGCTCTAGAAAAACATCAAAATCAACTGAGCAAAGATAAAAGCAGAATGACCAGCCTTTAGGATTGTGTTCTTCCAGCTCATGGGATGGGCAGGATGAGCACCTGGCTGGGCTCCAGGCTCAGAGCACGGGGCCAAACCTTCTCTCCGTGGGGAGACTGAACAGGGTGAAGCCCAACAGCCAAGGAAGAACCGAGCAGACAAAGCTGCTTTAAAAGTTTTGCCTGGTGCAACTCTTGAAATCTGCTGCTGGCTCGTTCCTTGGTGACATAACCCACCAGGGCCATACCCCTTTTCTCCTCTCATTTAGCACTGCCAGTGCATCACAAACCAGGTAAATTCTTCCWGAACATAACAATTCAAACAAGCTGTGCCTAATAGCCCATCTATCTTGTTGCTATTTATTTTGGCATCTTTGCYTGTTTTAAATCCCACTTAAAGCTGTCTAACAACCAAGATTACGCCACTCACAGCTGCCATACAAACATCTCTGTTACTGTATGTACACTGGAAACATGACTCTTTCTTTTTTCCCCCCTCCTTTTTRCTAATACAACACTGGCAGCAAATCACACTGAGGTAAGAGGAAGGGGTGAGATGATAATTATGTTGTGCCAGTCCAGAGTGTGACACCAACATTTCCTGCTGGYTCTAGATTGTATGGAGACCTGTGTAGGCTTGTAGCACACAGGAACACTGAGGGGCATCCACAGGTGTCTGGTTTAATAGCAGCCTCTCTGCAGTGCCATCCAGTTCTCCTCCAAATAATCAGGCAGGCTTGGYTGGTGTCAGACAAAACACACACCACCTGTAACACCAGACCCTGCTGAGATCAGCTCTGGAGGCTCCCAGCCTTTCCTGAGCGAGGGCAGGAGCTGATCCACAAACAAAGCGGCCAAAAGGATTTTGACAAAATGACATTTAAACAATGGTTGAAAATTCATCCAGCCYRRGGSGYTTGGCTGCTGCAGCTCTCAGGCTCCTTCCAGTCTCCTGCATGCACGCACAAAGCTACCCCAAACCTCCAAAAAGAGCAAATTTAGGGCTGGGATTTGTGTTGGTTCAGTTGACATGGTCAGTGGAAGCATCTCCTTTCAAGCATCCTCTGCCTGCTGCACACACCCCTTCCCAGGAGCTCCCCAGCTGGGCAGATTTCCACAGGAAAAGCTGCTTTGTGAAAAGACTTTCTATGGAAATGCTTCGATTTTGATGACTTTTCCTGAAATTTATGATTTCCTTCTTCAGAAATTTGTTGTCAATTTTTTTTTCCCACTGGTTTTCCATTTCAAAATTATTCTGCCATATACTTCACCGATTCTACAATATAGAAGATTTAGCTTAGATTTAGACTAAAATATTTATTTTTTTTTAAATAGAACCATCGCAATTTTATTAGAGAAAGTAATTATTTTGAATCCACCAAAAGTGTTCAGGATTTTCTCTCCAAGGATGTCCCAAGAACTTAGAAAATGGAATGTTTCCTGCCATTTTCACACCAGGCACTCCTGGACATCCCAGAGCTMGTACTAGAAAATTCTCCATCTCCACCACAGCACCATCCTCATGCCTGCTCTGTTTCTAAGTGTKTCAGGAGGCTCCTCAATGTGCTCTGCACTCACAGAGCAGCACTTCGAGCACTCTCACTGCCTGTGCACAGCACTTCAAGCTTCATCCGCTTCCTTYCCAAGAAGGTGGAACAATGGGATAATCCTCAAACCAGTTCTCACAGCCCTCACTTGTGTTTTGTGCATGGCTCCAGATTCGTGCAGTTCAGCCTTGTTTGTGTTTCAAGAACCTTCAAGCAAACATTAACTGAGGAAAAACAGATGGCGCAATTAAAACCCCAAATTCTCCACAACAGGATGCCCTGACAAATCTCTCAAACCTTCCCTGAAAGGCTGAGTGGGGATGCTGGAGCAAGGAGGCTTTGCTGTCTCTGTGCTGTGCAAGGAATYGGGTAAAGGACCATTTCTAAAGCTCTAAAAGTTTCCTTAAGGCAGAAGATCTGAGAGTCCTAGAAAATCAAGGCAGAAAGGCCCAAAATGCCCATCCTGAACATCACAGGGTCCCAAAGCAGCAGAGACCAGCACTGTGCAGCTTTCCAGCAGCAGAGGCAAAACTGCTGAAAGAAACAGCTCTGGAGGCAAAAGAATGGAGAGTTTGGAGAGGGAAATTTGGGCTGAGCTGCTGCAGGGGTGAGGTGGGAGCAGATTCCACCTGTGCACATACAGTGAGCACACGGATAAGTGCCCCTCCCTCCCTCCACAGCATCTTCCTACACAGGGGACCCCACAAGAGCTGCAGAAAGACCTGGGGAAGCTCCCAGAGCTGCACCTGGAGCACACACAGCAGCTGGGSAGGAGCAGAGGGCTCTATCAAGAGGCAGAGAAGTCTCTCCTCCAGCTGCCTGGAGGGCCCTGTCAGTGGGATTGTCATTTGGGAGCCAAGTTAAATTGTTCTGATTTTTTTTTTTTTTCCAAAATGATGCTCCACAGAGGCTCCCAAATGTGATTTTCATTACCAGCCATACTCAAGAGCCAGTCACCTCCCAGCTTGTGCCACCAACATCTGGCCCTTAGCATACAACACTCTGCCTTCTCAGAATATGTGAACCTGGCTCAAAAAAAACCCCAAAACGACCAAGTGAGGTCTTGGCAGCTTTGCCTTTCCTGACAGCACAAGCCCAGACCTCAGGAGCCAACTTGCAGCTCACAGCACACCCAGGGCCCTTTTTTTCCTTTAGAAAGCTTCAGCCTTTTTGTGTCTCAACTTGCTCAATTTGCTTGGAGGGTTTGCTCCACCCCAAGGCACCACAGCGATTCTCTCATCGTGCTCCAAACAGTTTGGTGTGAAATGCAGAAGGAAGAGTTCTTTGCTCCAGACTGGCAGAGCACAAGCCACCTTCTCAATGTCACAGCAGGCATGGGCACGGGGTCAGGACATTTCAGACTCCTCCACACTCSCAGAGATGAGAAGTAAATGTCACAAAGTCCCCCTGCCTGCCAAATCCAGGCAGAGGCTGCCAGAAAAAGGCTGCCTAAACATCGTAGCCAGAGCCTGCACACTCATTTCCCTGGCAGAGGCAGGGCTTGGGGTGCAGAGGATTAGCAGGGAGCTCTGCACCTCTTGGAGAATCACATTGTCCCAGCACAGCTTCCAGGAAGCACAGRAAGCCCTTGCTGCATTTCCAAACARAGCCCATCTCTTCCAGRCACTGACGCCAGCMTTTGATGAGCTCCACATAACCCTGTCATCTTCAAAATCCACCACCATCCAAAAATACTTGGGAGTCCCCAGCTGGGAAGGGATATTGGGAATAAGGAGCACTCATCTCTGCTGCATTCTGCAGTGCTGTCACCAGCAGAGAATGTGCCAAGAGTCTGGTCATATTTCAAGGAATGTTTTTTCCCCTGAGTCCCAAAGGAGGAATTCAGCTTTCCTCAAGRAAGTGAGCCCAAACAGTCACAGCCTGGCTGCTGCAGAAAGAATTTTATCCCAGGTTAGCTCTAGACGTGACTGAATCCCTGCACAAAAGCACCCAGATGACAAACATTCTTCTCTTCAAAAATTACACCTTCAGACAAACAGACCCCATTTAAAATCACCCCAGGGAGATGCTGAAACTTTCCCTCAGTTTATTACCGAGGTTTTCAGACACTCATTTTACCCTCCTCAACTTCCCCACTCTTAGAACACATCAAATGCTGCTGCCCATCCTCCAGAGCTCATTTTTTTCTGTGCAATGCCCCTTTTCCCTCCCCAGGCAGGATCCACAGGGACACTGCACCCCTCACATCCAGACACACGGAACAAATAAATCCCTGCTTTACACTGAGTGTTCCAAGCTGTGGGAGGGACAGCTTTTTTTTTGTTTTCCCAACCATAGATGTTTGTTTTATTTCCATAAGAGGTTTCAAGGAGGGCATTTCTCGAAAAGCTTTCTCTCCCACAAAAATCCAGTCTGCTCCTTGCTTTTATCTCTGTGAGAAGGAAAGAAGATCTGCTAACACCATCACTGTGCTTATTTGCCTTTAAAGTCCACAGAATCAGAGGACATATGCCTGCATCCAACGCTAGCACTATGCAAGAGCTATTTCCAAG
>NW_026623594.1:113358-120952 GCF_030028575.1 Malurus melanocephalus
ACCTCACCTTCCCAAACTACACGAGGAAATAGCTACAAGGAAGGGGCGGAGGAGGAAAGATCCACTTACGAAGCATCATCTGCAGTCTAATTAGTGCTATTAGCAAGCTCTTAGCKGTGTTTATTAGCCTTTACCCAGCGTTGCTGAATGAAGCAATCCTGATATAAGCCTTGTGGCTTGGACAGCCRTGCTCCAGCCCCAGCTCGAGGAAGAGAAGCGTTCAGAAAGGCCGAGCTGGTTTCAATCACGGCTGCAGCTYTCCCAGCCAGCTCAGAGCTTGTTTTGATCACACAGAAACCAAAATCGCAGATAAGGGGAACCCACCCTGCATRGGGCAGCAATGGGATCGCCCAGTCAGATGGGTTCCATCGTGATATCTATCTGAGCTGGAGGTTTCCTCCTCTGATTTATGGCTAATGAGTCATTCTGAGTTGACAGCATCATTCTGCCTCTGCTCATCAGAGAGCCGGGGATTGCCAGGCTCCCACCCCAGGAATTGGGACAGGATGCTCTCAGAAGACAAAGCACGAGCCCTGAGCCCAGCTCAGGACAAGCTGGCCATGARTCGGAGAGGATTAAAATAAGATTTACATCTTCTGCTGCGCAAAACATTCATCACCGGCTGCTGTTGGATGTCTTCAGCCTGYGAACAGTTTGTCTGACATGAGGTGTTTCTTAAACATGTCATGCCTTTCAAAGGACACGCAGCCAAAAGCTGTGTGCCTMGAGCAGGGCTAATCTCCCTGGAGTCTCTTATAGTAGCATATTTCAAGGCTGTTTATCATACAGAAGGGACATTTAAAAATATACAAAGGTATGTTGTAAATCACAGCCTTTCCCTGGGAAGGAGCAGGAGGAAGGAACCAGAAATGGCTCAATGTTGAGAAAATTTATATGGAAGGATCTTAGCTCTGGGCTTGCCACAGCTAGAAATTATTTCTTCAGCGGGGCCAAAAAACACATAGTCAGAGCACCACAATAAATGAAAGCACTTGGGAAATTCAAAACATCCTCAGGGAAACACTGAACTCCCATACATCTTCCTCAATCCCAYGTACAGTCAGGTAAAACCTTCCCTACGCCCGTGATGGAAAAGCTGCCTTGCTTTCCTGGTCTAGMTACGACAGTTCACAAGCTTTACAACTATTTCTTTAGCAGATAAGCAGGTTTCTACCATCTCAGCAGATGGGTCTGTCAGAGGTGCTGCTGAAGGAAGAGACCAAACAGAAAATCTGAACTCCCAGGGCCAAGTGCCAGATCAGTACCTGAGAAACTGAGCTGTCCTCCCTGACTCATTCCTGGGGYGTGTAACAACCAACTGCTGTGGGCACAGGGTTTTGAAAGACAAATATGTATCTTTCCAAGGTTGTGGCTGTAAATAATTTCTTCTGCAGTGCTTTGAAGGATGGTGTTGATGGAAGCTGCCCTGCTGATGTGACCACCAGCTCTGCAGGTGTTGGCCAAGCCATGCCTTGGCCCCCCAGACCCACAAAATCTGCAACAACCAACCTGTCACCAGCACAAGCTTCCCTCCTGATGAGCAAACACTGTGCACYGTGAAGGTGTTGCTGCCATCACAGCAGATGCTGCAGGGGTTCTTTTGGATGACAAAAAGTGGTGAAAAGAAACTTTGATTTCATCTCCACTGCATCTCAAACTCGTGGCTTCCAAAAAACAGTYGTGCTCAGCAGAGAAATCCCACAGTCGTGCTTTGCTCTCACTGCTGGCATTTCCTTGCACACCCTCCACTCACAGGTGTCACACACCAGGCCATGGGGCTGGAAGGTGGATCATGGCAGCCCTGCCAAGTCAGCCTCATGGGAGAGAGAAGATTTTGCCATGTTCCTGATCCATTCCCCTTCTGCTGATTCTTCCTATTGGAGAGGAATGCCTAATTCCCTTTTCTGGGACCAAACACCACAGAGATGCTGGGGAAAAGGAAGGAAAGTGAAGTGTCCAGGGGGAAATCTTGATCACTCACCCCCTTGGATCTCAGACCACATCATCCCATCCAGCTCTGAGCACAGCAACTCTGCCCACTGCCACTGCAGCCCTGTGTGAACACCCTGCCCTGCAAGGAARTGCTGCTCAGTCTCAGGGATGCCTGCAGGTGAAGATGTGAAATGTGAATAAAGAAAGCAGTTTGTGCAGAAAAGTAATGATCCCGCTGGGATCTTCCCAGTTTATACACAATTACATCAAGCAGCTAAAATGAACGAGTGCTCGGCAGAGAAGGGAGGCGGATAATCCACCAGTGCAAAGCCCTGCAGCAGCTCCCAGAAGCTGTAAAGGATGCAGAGCAGAGCTGACATTTGAGGATGCCTATGATCCTCGAGTTTATGTGTGTCAGGACATCTSCTACTGCGACCTCACACAGCTAAAAGCTCCCCTGTCCTCACCTACAGCTGCTGCTGAGCGCAGCACAGAGCAACTCCCCGAGCCCCACGCAGGGGATTCCACTCCTTCATGCCAATTTATAGCCAATTCAGGATTTCAGCGACTCTTATTTATCACCAGGGCTCCCTGCTAACCGTTACCACTTTGGCGAGAAGTTGCTCCAAATGAGTTTCCAAATTAGCAACTCTGCGTTCGTTTCTTTTATGTTCGTTTCGGTTTATGAGGGATGTCAGCGAATCACAGGATCCCACTCAGGGTAAATTACCTGGGGATTTTATGCATGATCGTTCTGCTAAGCTGCAAAGGCAGCGAGCTCTTGGTGCTGCTCACAGCGCCTGAGGCACCAGGGAGGATGATCAGGARRCACCAACAGYTTCCAAAGGATGATCAGRTTGGGAAGGTGCTTAAAACACCTTRCAAGGATGGATGAGGCTTCCCCGTGAGATCAGAGCGTGCCCAGGCCAAGTACCCCTCTCCTAAACTCTGAAATGTAATTCCCCTCTCCTTGAATTTATCATTACTGAATGAGAGTGGAAATAAGCATGTGCTCTCCTTCTGCCTGATTTTATTCTCTGAGACAAGAGCTTTTTGACTCAGCAGAAAGCAAACTGGGTCTTGTTTTGTTTAGAAGCGAAGAAATAGCAGGTCTTGACTCCACAGATTTCTGGCAACAATTATGCCTTGGAAAAACAGTTGTGTTGGCAGCAAAGTGAAAGACTCCTGTCTGCTGGAGCAGCCTTTGGCCTCTGTGGATGTGTTTCCTGATCCCAGACAGATGGAGCACGTCTCTGCTCTGCCACACTCCAGTCATTTCTGCTCRGGGTCCTTGTGCCAGGTCAGCAATGGGGCAAGAGCCAAAGGCAGGGGTTCCCACGAGGAGGGCTGGGAACAGGAGCTCATGAGCAGACAGCAGGGTCAAGGGTGTCCAGGAATGTCACTTCTCCTTGCAGAGGTGAGGAATAGGAGGTCCAGGAGGACCAGTTGAGGAGCAGCCTCTCTGTCACATCAGAGTGGCCCCAGTAAAGTTTCTCAGGGTGCAGCTCGGCAGTGCTGGTCCCATGCACCAGCCTGAGGTTGTTTTTAAGCTGGTCTGAAGGACAAGGGCTGCCTGGTGAGGTGAGAGACAAGGCAGAGGAACAAGGCAAAAAAAACAGGTGATACAGGCTGAAAAGAGATTGTCCCTGTGCCCAAAGCTGTAGATGGGACATAGTACATGGGAAGGGATAAGCAACTACTTGATTTTCTTCATATTCTGGCTGAGATCCAGTTTATCCCATGCAGATCCCTTCACTGGAGTGAGGGATTCCTCCARCACKGGAATGACAAGKGTCARGAWGGAYAGAGCTGGAGGAGCTCTGCAGTCCTGGTTTTCCCCAAGGCACCAGGGACAGGAGGGACACTAACAAACTGGCAAAATGGCCCTCCCAAAACCATGGTGGTGTTTGGACAAGAGCTTTGGCCTTTCTATTTTCCCCTTTTTTTTTCTTTTTCTTCCCTCTTTCCTTTTTTTTTTTTTAAGGCTTGTAGCCAGATTAAAAAGCAGTTCTGTCCAGCTGCCTTCAGCCTTGCATTATGATTCCTTCCCTGATGATTCTTCTGGGAACCACAAACCCCAAATCCCACTCAGCTCTCATGCTCTCTTTCTGCCCTGCAAGATGGACACAGCTGGAAACGAAGCAGCACAAAAAAGGGGAAGTGATGTTTCTTTCCAATTCCCCCTTCCATGTCAAGMCAGGGCAAAGTTTGTGGAGGGACCAGAGCAGAACGGCCGCCAAACTGCAGCTCCCAACATCACTCAGGACATGGTGGTGCCCCCAGAAATAGAAGATCTCTAGATAAAAATAAATCACCGGAGCAATTTCTCATCTCAGTCCTCAGGAGCAAGGACTTTCCTTTCCTGTGGACCCTCTTCCACCTCTGTGCAGCTGCCAGGTCCCTTGGTSCCAGCCCTGTGCTGCCCTCCTGATGGACTCTGCCCTGTATCCCTCTCTAAGCACAAAACCAGCTGGGTGGCGAGTCTGGGGACTGGTACAGAGATGACTTGAAGTCTCCTTCAGTGGTTTTTGCACCTTTGATCTCTGGAAAGTGTATTTCAAGCCCAGAAAGGGCTTTGGTGCTGGCCAAGGAAATAACTACTTAAAAGGACAGAGAGAGAGCTGACAAGGGATGAGGCAAAAGGATTGTGCTGCAAAGGAAAAAGGCAGCCTAGCCCTATGTCTTGAAGTGCCCAAGACATAAAGTGAGAATTGGCAAAGGTCAGGCTGAATTGACTCTTGCAGAGGATGACAAAAAAAAAAATAACAAGAGAAGGTTTAGCTGTATAGATCAGAGTGAAAAAAATGGAGAGGTGAAATGGAGCTGCTGTACAGAGAGGATGGGGTAGAGATTRAAGTTAGTCCAAGTGTGATCCTAAACTAATGCATCCTCTAACATCGTGTCATTGTGYAGATGACACAGGAATAACAGGAAGGAGGGGATGGACATGGAAATGTCCCATCCCTCCAGAACCAGTCAGAGGGCAGAGGGCTCACACCACTGGCACAGCTGGTTCCTGTCCCCCAGCACTGRACACCTGACACCRAAAMMTGCCATGGAAACACTCACCAAACTYGGGGAMAGGAGAACAGAAAACTCAGCTGAAGAGAGAGAAAAACGCCCAGGCCACGTGCCAGGTGTAGAGCAAAGTCCAAGGGAAGGAGGATTTGGAGCTCAGAGCTACCAGACTGTTTTCCATTCCCCCAAGTGTGCCAGGCAGCCTGATAAGATATTGCTGATAAGATGCAGCCTCCATAAATGGGAGGAATGGAGATCTAATTTATCTGACCTGCAGCAAAGTGTTTGCTGGAGCACCCTGGCACTTTGTCCCAACAGCGTGGGGGGACAGGAACCAGTCCATGGGCTTGGTGGCAGCTCAGCACCAGTGCCCAGCTCCCAGGCACTGATTTTTTATTTTTTTTTTGAGGCAAGCTTGGGATGGATTTTTATGGATGATCTTTGCCCAAACCAGGACTGGGCTCACAACTTTGACAGGCCCCAGGTTAATGGAGATCCAGAAGCAGGAGTTTTGGAGCATCCCTGTGGGAACACCCCGGCTTCACCACTTGTGACCAATTTTAGTCCCACACAGAAACACTCCAGGAACATCTCATCCCCTTCAGCTCCTGCCTGCCTGTGGCACGCATGTGAGGACCGATTCTCCTGCCTGTGACTGAAGAACTGGACTTGCCCTCTATTTTCCAGACATTTTGAGGAAAAGGCGCAGCAGAAAGCGGAGGCTGGGCCGTGCCTAATCAGCGATGCTAATCGACTGCCGCCACGCAGAGCCTGCACAGCACAGCTCCCAGCACACCCAGCCCCCTGCTGCAGAGCCCAGCAGCGCTGCTTGCTTTATTTGCAGYGATTTGCCTTCGAATTTATCACCCTCTTTCCCAGAAGTTGGCATCCCCCAGCGTGAATTGCCCCCCTGCTCCTGCGGGTGCCTCTCCAGGCCGGGAGATGGATGGGAAGCGAGCTGGATCCGGGCTCAGCTTGCGCGGGGCCGCAGGGGAGTGCTGGAACAACCACGGCTCTAACTCAATTTCTACCCATTTTCTCTTTTGCCTTCACTTCATTATAGATTATTATTTTCTAAACTGAGGCAGAGTCGATTCTGCTTCCAGCTGAATTGCCCACAGGCTGGCTCCTCTCCTCCATCCAGCTGATAGAATCCTTACAGCGAGCTCCTTCTCAGCGGACCAACGGTCTTCAGGGAGCAATGCTTCATTTGGGGAGAGTCCTTCGTCTTTTACGGAAAACAGCATTTAATTTCCAGTTGTTACCGGCTGTTTCATGCAGCTTTTCCACTAGATAAGAAATGGCATCTGTGTACAAAGTTAAAAGAGAGCAATTCCCAGCTTGAATTGGGACAAAAGTTGGGATCTCAATGTATTTTGCAAACAAGGTGTCCAGAGCAATGATAGAAAGGGTCATTTCACATTTCCAGCTTTTTCCACAGCCCTACCTACTTGTTATGCTGCAGATGAGCACTTTTTTTCTAAATAAGTTGTTTCAAAGCAAAAACCGAACCATTCTCCTTTGAGAAGTGTCAATGCKAGACTTCACAAAGATTTCTAAACATAGACACTTCAAAAGAACAAGAGCAATAAGGAGACTGGTCAAAAMGTATCCTCCCTGGCACAGGCTGGCAGCTTTGAAGAATTCATGTTTTCTGATGGAAAGATGCTAAATGGAAAACATTTCCTATTCTCTGGGCAGGTTCCTGTGCTGCAGMAGCCCCGGCTCACCCGCACGGGGTGATTCCATCATAGCACAGAGCTGGGAGGCCACTGGGTGTGGGAGAACAGCCTTTCCCAGGCCCGTCGTGGCTCTTTTCCACTTTCTTCATTACCTGCCCTGCAGTTTGGGGTCCCRCTGTGGGGTACACACAGCTCAGGACAAGGGCAGTGTAGGTTCTTCCCCAGGATGTCAGGCTTGGCTCAATCACCCGGCCAGGAGCCCTTGAAATTACCCCATCCCTCATCCCATCCTTTGTATAACCTAAACCAAATGGGTCTTCCCACCTKCTGTAAGACTGCAAAGGTCATTTTGGGGCTCCCCAAACCCCATTCCTGTCTCCAGTCAGTCATCCCACCCTGCGTCGGTGGGAGCCCTGCCGTCAGGGAATCAGCCCCTGGGCAGGAATCAGTGGTGCAGACAGTCCTGCCTTTCCTCAGCAAGGCCAGCTGAACACCCATAAAACATTTCTGAGCATATTTGTAATGATTTCAGCAGTTCTGGAGCACGCCCTGCATGCTCCAGCCGGGTTTTAGGGGGAGCGTGTTCTTCTGAGAGAGCTGTTTCCTATTTTTGTCAGCACATTGAACACAGCCTCTAAATTAAAATCTTCTATTTCCAGACTATTTTGATCAACRCTACTTCCTTCAGTTTAAAAGATACAATAAGAATAGATGAGCTCTTACAAATTAAAAGCCTCTCTTGCTTAACAAATTGTCTCTTTGCAATAATTAATTATCTGGAGAGAGATTCCTGCCCTACGCTTTTGGCCTCATTCCAGCCTGTGGAAGGGGTGAAAAAAAAGAAAAAAAAGTTTATATTTGGGAATTTGTTGCCTCACAATACCAGCTCTCACACCTCCTGCACAGGATCAGTCCAGAGGTGAGTCCATCCTGGGCACAGCACAACTGTCACTGAGTGCCTG